>NC_083765.1:60866625-60919125 GCF_963514075.1 Conger conger
AGCTCTGTACTTAAGATAGTATGTTTCTGTAATACGGCGCCATGTATTTATGTTGTAAACAGGGAAATATTACTATTCACAAGCACAAGCCAGAGCCACTTGTACTAAGTGAGACTCAGTCCGGCATTCCTGTAAAGAAGCCAGTGCACTAGAGCAGCAATGTGCTGTAGAAAATGCTGTGTTTTGCATTGAAGTTAAACTATCTCACTGTGGTCATTAAAACCAATCACTTTACTGTACCTAAATATGGCTACCTCATTATCTAACTTCTGTTGATTTGCAAGACAGCCCTTGCTTTCTATATTTGGGTCTGGTTATCCCAAATCATTACTGTAAATTAAGTATGCTCTATAACACCTTTTTAGCTATAAACACGTTTGTATGCCTACTTTATAGTGAAACATTTGAATCCATGCCATTATTTAAACATTTGTGAAATAATATCATTTTGTCATACAAAACAGGTAGAATAGCGTGTTCTGGCGCATATAAAATTTGAAAAAAGCGATCTGCAGTCCACTCCAGCCCCTCCCCATATTGTGATGTCAGAGTACCGTTTAGGGTACCTCTCCATCATAGAGATCCATCCATCCATCCATCCATTATCTGAACCCGCTTATCCTGAGCCTATCCCAGCATACATTGGGCGAAAGGCAGGAATACACCCTGGACAGGTCGCCAGTCCATCGCAGGGCACACACACCATTCACTCACACACTCACACACTCACACACTCATACCTACGGGCAATTTAGACTCTCCAATCAGCCTAACATGCATGTCTTTGGACTGTGGGAGGAAACCGGAGTGCCCGGAGGAAACCAACGCAGACACGGGGAGAACATGCAAACTCCGCACAGAGAGGCCCCGGCCGACGGGGATTCGAACCCAGGACCTCCTTGCTGTGAGGCGGCAGTGCTACCCACTGCACCATCCGTGCCGCCCCATCATAGAGATGCCCATCAGATATCCATGTGCAAAATTGTTGAGGCCCACAAATATGTCTGACTTTTAACAGCTCATTTTCAAAGTCAGAAAGCAAGCTGTTACAGATCAATACTACGATGCAAATGAGATGGACACACCTACTCTACCCACCCCAGAGCATCTATTCCCACATATGGGTACCTCCATGAGCTTCATCTGCCTGGATCTGTCGTCCTTGCAGTGGGACTTGGTCTCCACGTCCACCTCCAGGTCGTACACCTTCTGCTTCAGGTCCTGCCCCATCAGAAAAGCCTCGTCCCGCTCCCGTTTACACTGCCTCAGGTCCTCCTCCAGCTGGGACATCTGCACTCAGACCATGAATGTGCAAACCATTATAACACCGGCCTCCGGTTCTCAATACTGCTCAGTCTTATCAACACATAATTCATTATACGACATGAAGTACTCACCGTTTGAGTAACATTTATTTAAACTTGTTGCATACATTGCATGCTTTGTTTAAGGTTTATCCAATGACTTCAAACACATTTCTTTGGATTTAAGTAATGATATTTCACTTGTTTCTCATCAAACCTATTTGAAAAATTTTGTTTCTGTTTATTGCTCAGTTTCAGTTCTGCACCTTCACCTTTACCCTTGGCACTCAAAATAAAAATATTTTATTGAAATAATAATGCTACCAAACCATTTTTTTCAAAGATAATTAGCCATTTCAAATTGGTTTGGCAAAGACAGAGTGCACTGGGGTTTGCTGTTAGTCCTTTCATTAACAAAGTTGATCTGCTGCTGGACCAAGACCAAGACTGGCAAGCAAAAGGCTTTCAGGGAAAGAGCAGAAATCATGATGACATTTCACTCTGCCAAGAACTAAAGCGTGAAGTAATGAGAACATTTGGTCTGTAATCTGACCGTCTAGCCTGGTCAGGCCAGGGGTCGGACAGCAGCTGGGGAGGCAGTTACATCATTAGCTGAGAGAGGCACATAAGGTCACAGAAGGAAGTGAGTTCAAAAGTCCTGAGGCCACTAGCAAAAATGCTTCAATTTGCATTCTTTTCTAATTTAATTAAAACTTTTTCATTACAAATTATATTATCAGTATAACAATTTGAGTTAAAAGTTGAATATGTACATTAATTTCAGAATTTCTTCGTACTTGGTTTGTCCCTCTTTTGCTTTCATGGCAACATGCGCAAAACCTTATGATCCATGTTATCCCAACATTACTTCACAAAGTTTCAAAGTGCATCTTGTGATGTTACTGAATACTTGGCTTTTGTCAGTCTTCAAGTGTCCCCTTGTGGTTGGGGTTGAGGTCAGGCGATTGTGGAATGTGTAGCACTCCTTGCTCTTCTTTGGTCTTCGTGTAGTTCTTGTAAAGCTTTGAATTAGTTTTTCAATGTGATCTCAGATTTTTAGACCCCACAGTAGCCTATATTTACTGGACATTGCCCTGAATAGAGGGGGGGAGCGGCTTCAGTAATTACTCTCACTCCCTCGGAGCCAGCACACACAGGTACATACTCACGGACGGACAGAGGGACGGATGTTCAGACCGACACGCACACAAACACACACACACACCCAAACTCACTTATTCTATTATCCAACAATCATATACGTACTGATAACTTATTAATTTGATATGCTGTACCTTAATTTTCAATTTTCTTATAATGTCTATATAACCTCTAAAACTCTAAACGTAAATTGTCACTTGATCCAAACTGATAGCATTAGGAGGAATTGGGAGGTTTGGGCAGGAAGAGGAATATTACTAGAACATTCCGCAGGTTTTGCCAGATGGATTATACTACCTACCTACTCCAATATAAGACAACATTCCCAAGATTCCTGTGGTGCGTGGAAGTCAAAGTGCACCATTGTAACAACCAAGGATTCACAGGGAAGTAAGGGGGGCTTACAAATACACTGAGTTCACTGAGCATGGTTATTAAACAGCCTGTGTGGGGAATGCCAGGCTACAGTATACGAAGGAAGAAAGAAACATTTGCACACCTGATAAGGTTGTTTGCAGGTACAGAAATATCATTGATCCAAAATTGCATTAAAAACATTCTGTGCACTGCTTCTAACAAAATATTACATTCCCTATTGATACATAAGTAATATTTCACCAAGAGCAGGTAGGTCATCAACATTCCACAAATAAGCAGACCCACAAATGAGAATGAAGAATGAGAGCCAGATTCCAAGGTGTGTAGGACAGAAGACCATAGAAGAAGACAAAATAATGATAAACTAATGACTCAATAAACTTTTCTCTTGAGTCCAATAATGATCTTCATTTTCATTCAAGAGGTTTCTGTATTACCAGCTATGTCATAATGCTATAAAAAGGAAGCAACACATGAATTTTCGGCTTCATCGCATGTGATGTCAACCAATCATGGTAGCTTGCGCACATTAACAAAGACAAAGGCGATTATTGCTTGATTGAACACATCCCTATTGAAGTAACGGCCATTCCCACTGTGGCATCTGCTTGGTCATTATCATTACCCATTCAACTGGATAATGGTGTTCTCCAGTTTATGGATGACGTTCAGTCTTAGAGGGATCACAAATTCCTGAGGATACACACATCATTAAGTTTCCAGAAGGCACAAAATGGCCATGCTTCCATGGCCTACCCTGGATGGAGGTCCGAAACCACCTGAATAGGAGACCGCTGGGAACATTTAGCAAACTGACCCAAACCAGTATGTTAATGAACCAAGAGCAGATTTGCTTGAAAAGTTGTTCCGAAAACTGGAAGGAATCATGTCTACTCTTTGTGAAATGCCATAGCAAGAAATGGTCTTTAAAAACACTCATGCCAAGCCAAGAGTTAAGACAACAAACAAACAAATAAATACCTCACATCATACTATATAGCAAATGTGTATAATCAGCATAACTTTTCAAAATATTTTTGTTGTGGCCCCACCCAATGAGGAATAACAACCACTCATAACTTCACAATTCATAACTTGATATAACAAATGTATAAGTTCATGACTCATCAGTATTCCTCCTGCACAGACCATTGGCCGATTACGAATCAACCAATCAACTCACGTGATGGGTAGAAATAAGCGTTCCCAAAAGACTCAAACTTTGAACAGTTATGGAGCTGACTATTCCAGAATCAAAGTAGTACAGAGAAATAAGCACTACTGAAAAGAGCAGCTCAAGCTATGTTTTGAAATAGCGGGTAGCTGGTTGTCCAGCTCAGACCAATTCCCTGCTCAATATAGTTTTGACTGCTGGTAGCTGGTCCTTTTGAACTAGTCATGGATGGATTTTACAGCAGGGACCTGATCAGTGAAAATGAACACAATAGCCTTGTCAAATGCTTAGTCAAATCAACTGTAAATAACTTTGGATAAAATAACCGTAAAATAATGTAACATCCCTCTCCACCCCCCTACTTTGCTAAAATAGGACAATCCACAGCTATGATCTCATGGGCAGCTTGAGTACCAGCGTGTTTGGGTTGAGAGGGAGCGTTTGGGGGCTTTCCAGCACACTGAGTCAGGACAATGGTGGACGCTATTTACAGCTTGTGTTCCCCAGTGGGGCGCATACACACCTCTTCCTGCAGCCTCTTGGAGGCCAGCCGAACCTTCTCCTGCTCCAGGTCCTTGTCCCGCAGCTGCCTCTGGAGCTCACTCGTCTCCTGCCGGCTCTTCTCCTTGTACTCATTGATCTGCAATTGCAGCTCCAGAGTAGACGCCTGGGAGGCCTCCGCAATCTCGCCCATCTGGAGAAACGGCAGAGACACCCAATGTACAGCATGCGTAGCTTGGCTGCACTGCAATCTCACTGCAGATATGCCTGTTCTCTTTCGCCTTCATACAACCTAATGAGGCAAAACCATGAGACTCTAGGCTGTGTCTCAAATTGAATACTTGTGGACTTGTTAGTGCATAAATCGAGCACAGAAGTTAATGGTCATGTGATCAAGTGAGCCCCAACCTCAAATACAAAACTGGCAAGCACATATCGAGTTCACCAGAAGTTTTTTCTTTTACTTTGGAGGACCAAAAATGTAACTCTGCTTCGGAGAACCCCAGTAGTCATTGCAATTTCAGAGCTGACAACAAAGAATTGGAATTTGAAATATTCAATCAAATATAATGCAAGCTATCTAGCTAAAAATAGAATGCAGCAGCTAATGAGGACATAAAACGGCATATGCTAGCTCATGTCACAGACTGGAAATGACTAACCACTCCTAAATGTGGGTGAGCATGCCTTGCACCTCGGGTCCCCTCCACTCACCGCCCTCTGCAGTTTCTCCACCGTGCGGTCCAGCAGCCTCCTCTCGTCCTCCACCTGGTTCTTGGTCTTCTTCATCAGGTCCTTCTGGCTGCTCTCCTCCCTCAGTCTGTCACTCAGCTCATTGTATTCCTGGGTCAGTTTGGCCATGTTTCTCTATGTCACAAAAAAATGGATCACACAAGGTCCTGACTCACTGCGGACATTAAATGTCCCATGAAAGAGTAGGGGCTTCACCAGTGTCCTGGTTAAATTCCCAACCTGACTCTTTCGACCTGCCACCTAATCATCCCCTGATTTAATTGGCAAAAATGGTTATCTCCCTCTCCACCTCAGCTGCCGCAAGATGGCTGCCGGTAGTTGAGGTGAGTTTCACCCTCATCACAGGTTTGAGTGTCCATAAAAGCACTATATAAATGCAATGATCAGTCTATATATCTACCACTGCAAAAAAAAAAGAAATTTGCCCAGAAGTTTTTATTATCATGTTTAGCTTAGTGCTGAAATATATTACATACTATTAGGAAAGAATAGTGAAAATTTGCAAAAAAAGATTTACTTATTTAAAGTTCAGTAAAAGAATGTTTCATTATGCTCTGCTCTGTAATATGCTGCAACACACTGAGAGATCCATACTTATTCATATATATTGTAGAACAGAATAATGAAAATGCATTAAAAAAAATTGTGGGTACCGATGCTATTTCCTATAGAAAATACAGAGACTAATAACTAATAACTATAGAGACTACAGATTTAAACTGTCTATTAAACATGGAATCACTTAGGCCATCATGAATGAATGAATGAATCAAGTATTAATTCGACTGTACTGTTGTTGCGATTCCATGAAATGACATGGCAGCTATTGATAAGCAATGCTTTCTGAGAAGATAATATCCAGACAGGGTTCAGCAGACAGCAGCCCATGCAATGTTCAAAATGATGTCAGTGATGGCCTCACTTCCTGCCCTCCCACAGTCCAGAACATTCCTGAAGTACGAGAGACACAATCTCACCTGTAACTCATCAAGGCGTGTGGCTAAAGTTCTGTTAGCTTGGGACGTCTCCTGTTCCTGCTCCCTGGCCTCGTCCAGAGACACCTCCATCTGTCTCTTCTCTTTCTGTGTCAAATGGTAACAAACCCTTTAAGCCATTTAAAAAACAACACAGCTGAGGTACATGTTTGTTCTTTAAGGAACACATTTCCCAAAATACCTGAAAGGTACAATAGTGTTCATTGGGTACAAGTACCTTTTTCAAGCACATAAAGGTACAAATAAATTATTAAACCACATATAAGGTACCACCCCAGTGACAAGCTTTTTAACTTTTTTAGGTACTTTTCTTACCTTTTTTTCTGAGAGTGTAGGGATTTTATGACTATTGTTTTTTGCTCTTCACAGCTATAATTCTATTGATGAAAAGATCAGCGCAGGTCACTGGGTTCCTAATCAAATCTGATTTGTAGTTCCCATGGCTTTTCAGTGTTTCCCATGAAAGGATTACAGTTGATTTTCAAGGATTATTAGCCAAATTCCCATGAAATCATGCTTCTTTGAAGAAGAGAAGTACTTACTGAGAAACATTACTTTCAGATTTCGTGTGTGCACAAATATGCTCTCGCAAATACTCTCTGCCAGCGAATATCAATCATCAACGGTTGTAATAGTAGTGGGTTTATGGTCCAATCCAAAAAGCTAGCCAATATGGAAGCAATATGACTACAATGGAATTGCTAGGCCTCATTATAATTTACTTCAAGCTAGTGCGAAAAAAGCCACATTTCAGTTCTTGTAAAACAATAATCTAAGAATGTCCTGGCTAAATTCCCAACCTGGCTCTTTCAACCTGACACCTAATCATCCCTTCATCAAGTGGCAAAAACAATGTTCTCTCCATCTCCACCTCAGCTGGTGTGTGGTGAGCGCTCTGGCGCAAAATGGCAGCCGTGCATCACCCAGGTGGGCGCTACAGCGAGGTACATGCTACAGCGAGTTTCCCCCAAATTACTGTACAGCGCTTCGTAATGATCTATCTATATCTATATATCTAAGCAATAACTTCAAATAACTTGATTATTATTTTAATTTGAATACATTTTTTTTTATAACCGTATAAGGGTCCGTGGTAGCCCAGAGGTTATTTTCTTCTTCTGTGGTCTCTCCGGCTCACCTCCAGTCGGCCTGCCCGGTCCTCCAGGCGGCTCTCTCTCAGCTTGGCCTCGTCCACGACGCGGTTCAGTTTGGCCACCTGGCGCTCCAGCTCCTGGGCCCGCTGGCGTAGCCGCTCGGCCTCCTGGGATAGCTGGCCCGCCCGCCCGTCTACCGTACCCAACGCCACCTCTAACTCCGCCTTCTCCCGACATGCTGAGGAGCTGGCCTGGACAGGAGGGGGGGGGGGCAACATACTTTAACATTCAACATCATGTGGCATGGCAGCATGTAGGGCAACATTAGCTCAGAAAGTGAAATCGGCCATCTGGCAGTCAGAGGGTTGCCGGTTCGATCCCCTGCCCTGGGTGTGTTGAAGTGTCCTTGAGGAAGACACCTAACCCCCATTACTCCCAGCCTTTCAACGTTGGTGTGTGAGTGTGTGTGTTCACTTGTAAAGTGCTTTGGATAAAAGCACTGTATAGATGAAGTCCATTTATGTAGGGATTCCATAATAAACTGTGTTTTTAAGCAAATAAGTTCAGTCTAATTTTATCGATAGTGATTCTCATGAGTCAACAAGAGCTATTGTCTTAGCAGACTTGATTTCCACTGCGATATATGTCGATTTTCAGCTCAAGCAGGCAAAGGTATCCCTGCAAAATCAACCAGACTAGCTATTCGCCTATCGTATGCCAAAGCGACAACAGATGAACCCCCTGAACCACAAGTTGGTTGCTCCCACTAATGCGCTACACACAGACAGCATGTCTGACGCAAAGGGCTAACAGGTTTTAATGAACAGACCAGTGTAATGGGCTTCTCAAATCCATTCTGCGGCTTAAAGCAGCTCAGACCTTCCCAGATTTGTGCACTTCTAGGTATTTAGGCCTTGTAATTACCACCAATTTTATGCTTGTCCCCTTAAACACAACTTTCATGAATACACTAATTAGCCAGCACTCAGTTGCTGGCGCCAAATTTTTTCCCTGTGTCAGGAAGGGATGGAATATTTTCAGGAAACTTCCTGCTGACTCAGTGTTCTCAGCCAAAGGCAGACCAGGCTCAATCTCTCTACAGACTTCTGGATGAAATGTACAGAACACAGGTCTCCCACTTCCAATTAAATTTTTAAAATAAGATTTAAAATGATTTTCTTCACTGCTGCGAATGCTCAGATCCTCTGAAATATATTTAGGAGGGAATTGTTGGGTACAGGATACTTTTTGAGACACATTACTGTAAAAATATTGTGTTTTTGAACATACACGTTCAAATGTTTTGGCACGGGATGTTTACAGGAATGTACAACATATTTTTTACAAAAGGGTCAAAGGAATCAACAGAACCATCTCACAGAAATGACACGTCTGCCACAAGATGACTTACACATCCCACGCTTAACATCTGATGTGAACCCAAGCGAAGAGATTTTTTTAACTGGAACTGACGTTTCCCTGGAGAAAACCAGACATGAAAAGAATGCCAAAAAACAGGTTTGGCTGTACACCAGCTGCAACACCCTGCACTACAAAACAACGGCTAGGACAGCATTATACATTTTAGTGTAAAATAAATCCACAGCCTCATATACCAGACAGGTTTACCTTTCTGCATGGCCCTTAACCTAAATGCATCCAGTAAAAATGCTGCAAAGTTTAAACAGGTTGTAGAATATATCCGATTTAACCTCCGGAAACCCTGTGTCCTCAAATGAGGACATTCAATTTTGGCTTCCCTGAGCTCTATACAGTATTTTTCTTAACATAAGGCACATTAAATAAAAAATGTAATTAAAAAGATATTTAGAAAATATTTTCGCTGCAATATTGTCAAGCAAGACACGTGTACTATGTCAATAAAAAGTGACGTTTTTTTTCCTGATGTAGAATACGGCCATTACTGACACCCCTGTCTGCCAGGGAATTCTGACAATGCAAGCAACCTAATTACAGGGAACCTGAACGACGTCAGAGTTATTATCGAGCGAGGGAATGGCCTTCTGTCAGGTATGTGTGCGTGTGTATATGTGGGACTTAACTCACAGCCATTACAAAGCCACTGTAAGCCCCCTTGGCTACTCATTAGCAGTGAAGCAATGGATTTTCAAGTCTACTACGTTGAGTCCAAAGTCCCCGCCACCCTCAGCCAGGGCCCTGGGCACTGAGCACTGAGAGGGGGGGGGCTGCCTCAGGGCCCTGGGCACTGAGCACTGAGAGGGGGGGGCTGCCTCAGGGGCGAGTCAGGCTCAGGCGCTGGAGCATGTGCTCAGTCCAAGCTCAGATCCACCGAACGATGAGAACACCGATCATTAACTAAAACAGCCGGCCTGGGGCCGCAGCCTGTTTGACAACGTTCCTTTCACTCCCCCCATTACCCAAGAGGTCACAGGGTCACGGGGAGGAAGCAGACCTGAGTCAGGTGCCTTAGCACAGGAAACCCATCAGTTAAGCAGGTGCATTCATGCTGGTCAACCCTGACCAGATCAAAGATGCAGTCCCAGATAGCCAAAAGCTATCTGGGACCACAACGTGAACAATTAAGCACTTAAAAAGTACAGCTGTATTCCACTGTTGTCTGGGTGTCTAAAACCACCCCTCAGTTTTTTCTCTCCTGAGAACACCCAACTTGCTCGTTTTTTTGCTGTGCCTGTTCATAACGTTAACTCTGCCAAGATAAGAATCCATCTGCAACCTCCAAAACCAACTCACACTTCTACCTCAGTGATACACAATTGTGGTACGAAAACAAAAACCAACAATTATGGCAATAGCTGACACTGTCCCATATACCAGATAGGATTGTTGGTTTACCCTTCTGCATGGCACTGTACCTAAATTCATCCAGTAAAAATGCTGCAACGTTTAAAATATATCAGATTTAACCTCCTGAGACCCTGCATCCTCACATTCAATTTTGGCTTCTCTCACTCTTATCCTTCCTGAGAACACTCAGCTCAGTCGTATTTTTGAAATTGTACGGAAACAAAACCGAACAATCGTGACAATCACTGACACGTCTTCACAGGCTAACTTTGTGAGATTTGCACAGGACACTTGTAACATTTAAAAGTCTACAGAGAACTTCCACGAGAAGTTAATGCCCACAAACTGCAGTATGTACAGCTGCCAAAGACAAGTTTACAGCGCGCACTTGTGTTGTTTGTACAATAGGCAGCCAGTATTTCCCACACTGTTTAGTGCCGTCCAGCCCTCAATATTGCTATCTGCATTACCTTCCTCCATATGCTTCAGCGCACCAAGTTATTTCATCTACAGATGTGAAGCCGGTTTCAGCTACATTTACACACGGTATTGCTCCGCACTGAGGCGCAATATTTATAAAACAGGGCTTGCAGCCAGAAGGTCGCCATTTTGAATCAGAGGCAAATGGCTCTCGCTCAACAGATAAATTATTCAAAGTTTTGCCGGGAACTTTGCCTAGAACCGATTCCCAGTTTCCAAGACAGCAATCATTCAAGCAGTTTGTTTCATGTTCAGAATTTCAACATCTCCACATCTACACTGCAAAATAAAATAACAAGTATTTTTGTCTTATATTGAGACTTAAAATCATATTTATTTTACTGTTTTGCAAAATAAGTTGAAACTATTGCCAATGAGACACATTTCAAGATTTACCATCTACTAACATTTTCTACTTGAGAAAAAAAAGTAAGATCATAAGTCTTATTAAAAGACTAAATTGCTTGTAACTTTTTCCAGTGAGGAGCCTGACAGGCATGAAGCACAGTGCTTGGGACCAGGCATGGTGGAGACAGGGTGAGTCTCTCTCTCCTATCATTGGGAGAGTCTAGACAGCAGGCCTCTGTAAGGCTAGACAGGTAGGGCAGCATGCAGTAGTTTAGCATTCATGCTAATCCAGAGCCGCTCACAGTTCAGTACATATGATGGGGATAACTAATAGCAGCACAGATGCCAGATACTAACTTGCTAAATCAATGCTACAGTAAACATTACTGTATGTTTTGGCAGAAACTCAGGGGCTCTGTCCACAGGTCTGCAGGATGATCCCTGGGATCACTATTCTCTATTCTCTAGTTTAATTTTACTGACTCCTCTTCTCATAAAAATCTCCATTTGAACACGGCATTTCAAAAGGCCCTGGGCGTACTCCCAACTGCTTCCTCACTGTTAAACATTAACCCTCCGGTCGTGTCCAGTGTCCACTTTGAGAGAACGGGGTGAATGACACTGAACAGCAGCACAAGGCTGAGAGGACACTGGTCTTCAGATCTTCGGGTCTTCAGATTCTGTGTACTCAGGCTGGACTGCATGGCCTTGCCGTTGGTTTTTAGGCTTTGCTGAGTCTTTACGGGACCCACTACAGGAGCGAATGTTAAATAACAAGAGAGAAATTGACCTTACATTGACCTGTCATTGTGACATTCTTATCATTTAATCTGAATACAACTTTAAATTAATTTCCTGTTAATCTGCTGTCAAATAATTCTGTGCGGCACTGAAATAAAAGTATAATCTGACCCTGAGCTGACCCCCAACACTGTTCCGACACATCTGAACAGGTCAGGATATTTGATAATCCCTTCTGGATCATGACGAAGGGGGAGGCAGAGCTGTCCAGATTAAAGAGACTGATGATAGGGGAGTCTGAACACACTGCAGGTGTTTGCTAGTATGTACTACAGTCCACTGGGGTCAGCCAGTGCATGCAGAGGTCAGACACAAAAACTGAAGGAGTCAATAAAACAAATCCATTGTTTGTGCTTACTTATAAAAACACCAAGTACTACTGAATGTATGATGGGCTTTTAAAGACAAGATGAAACCAAAGTTACTAAAGAGCATACAGTAAATCCTCAAATTGTGTCCGGGATTCTATTTGAAGCCGAGCCTCGGATAATAGCCGGGGGCGTGGTCGATTCGGACAAAGAAAGGCCAGCCCCCAAATACAAGCCGGGGTAATATTGCCTACCAGTAGGGCTATCAGTCCATGAGCACTAGAAGACATTGTTTCGATTTAACTCAATTAAATAAAAGAGCTCTTCTTAATATTTTATATTGTTGGTTGGTTTAATACTGTTGCCAATGAAAAGTCGTTGTCCTACACCATGGGTCTCCAACACGTTGCTCTCAAGCTACCAGTCGCTTGCCGCCTGCTTCTAAGTAGCTTGCCAAAGGCTGAAGCAGTATACATTTAAACACAATTGTTGCCACAAGGTATTCCAGCCTACGAATTTAATAAAAAGTAAATCAGGCAAAATTAAAAATTAACTCAATTTAGGCTACTTGGCTACTCAATAAGGTTTCCATGTATTTACAGCACAGCGCACGTTCAATGAATGAATGAAAGCGGCTTCCTTGGCTCGCAATAAATAGACGGGTGGAAATCCCGACACTCTTTCAACTACATAAAATTTAACAGTGAACCATCAAATACCCCCCAGATTTCAGTGCCCATCAGTCCCAACATTTAGCAATTGAATCAAACAGTCCAAAAGTAAATTAAATCCCAAACAAAGCGAAAATCTTTTGATAGCCTACCAGTATGCTGCTCCAAACGAAACGCATGTCTCACAATAAAACGCACTTTAGGAAAAAAAGATCCTTAACTTGCTGTTATCTACACTAATTTGTTATTGTTCATGAAGGTGTGTCTCTCAAGTTGTTATTTTATGGATTCTGGACTTGTATGTGATTTCTTGTGTTCGAGAATATTTGCAATAAACTAAGTCTGTTAAGACTTACCAAACGGTGTTTCCTGATTAGCCTACACTAATTGATTTCTGAACGGTTACAGGAAGTGTTGAACAGTTTTGGCCAACTTTAAGTGTAGCCTTTTACTTTATTTCTAAGAATAAAATTCTACAACAGAAGCCTAATAAGAAATAAAGGCCTGCCTCGAATACAAGCCTGCCCCAAATAAAAGTGACATACATCGACATACGCGCACACTTGTACACAGTCACGTAAAAACTCATTTAAAAATTTGGATGGAAAAAACTTTGGTGTGAAAATACACAAGTATTACAATTTTATAATTTATTTGGAATACAGACTTTTAGATGTGTTCATATAGCTATGAAGAATTGACTGTAAAAAAAATTTTCAGCTTGTCTTAAACTAACAGAAATAATACACATCTCACTCATAAATAATTTCCTAATAAATAACAATACAATAATAATACATCTCACTCCCTCTCTCCCGCTCTCACTCTCTCGCTCACTCCTACATTACATCACATTACATTATTGGCATTTGGCAGACGCTCTTATCCAGAGCGACGTACAACAAAGTGCATACCCATAACCAGGGATAAGTGCGCTGAAAGACCCTAGAGGGAAGAACAATTTCAACTGCGGCAGTAAACAGGATGAAGGGATGTCATCTGCCTCAGCTGCAGCTGTGATGACGCAATGGTCACCGATCACAGTATACAAACGGACCACATCTGAGAAATCCATCTTCACATGTTCACAACTCGGTTACCGCTATTCTAAGCTTCTCAACAACGATCTGCTGGTCAAGTATAATCTTTCTCCATACAAATACTAACCTTATGAAGATCACATGATCGGGCCTTCTAAACTATGGAGAGAGGAAGACCCAAATCCTAAAGGATCACTTTTATTCTACAATTATGGGAACTATTATAACTATTATAAATAAACAGCTATAATATGCAATTAAGTGTTCTATAAAAATCTTTTGTGTGAGTATAAATATTTTTTATATAAATCCAAAGCTTAAATGATTCTTCAATATGGAGTTATGCAAAGATTTAAACCCTTATTAAAGAAATGACTCCAAATTGTTCCTTCTTACTTACACTGGGCCCTCTTACCTGCAGTACAAGCTTCAATAAACAGATCTCCAAAAAAACACAAACTTCCCTATTCATCCTACCTCCAGGTGGAGTTGAATGACAGAGGCCCTGTGACTTCTACCTGTGAGCCTGTTCCCCTACCCTCACCCCACTGTGGAACGTGACCCATCGCCCCGCCTCCAGAACGGGCTCTCCAGGGGGTATTTCTGAGGAACACAAAGCCTCGCACACAGTTTGGCACAGAGCGCAGTCATTCAGACACAGCTGCGCAGAGCTGAAACGACACAATGAGAGCCGTAATCGGGCCACGATCGCGTCCTGCTTTCAAGCCAAAAGAGGACTCTCTTCAGCCGTGCTACTGCAGTTCACCTCCGTACGCGCAAAACCCCACACGCATGTGAAATAGGGAAAGCAACGCACACAGAACCTCTTGCAATCCTAACCTTTTTTGGTCGTCAGCAGCACCCCTTTTAATCTCTGCATGTACGGGCAGGTTCCTGTACTGGGGAGAACATGCTCTAGATTGCAGGGCCTCAAATTCACTTTTTCACCCACCTGCCCAGAGTGGCTTGTGGATTCTACAAATCACCGGCCATTTTCAACATTTTATCAGCCACACCTTTTACAATACAACACAACTGGGATGGTTACCTGCCAAAGTGGCTGCTTGAGAAGAAAAATCTTACCAGCCACAATCAAAAATTTAGTTTTGGCTGGTGGAGGGTGTCAATTTCATACCCCGAGATTGTAAGCCAGATCAATGGGCCCGAAACAGAATCCCATTGCAATCCTTGTCCTGGACCCCAGTCTCTCTTTCTCCCTCCATCCCTCCCTCTCCCTGCTGGTCACTAAATCAGCCCCAGGTACTGAGTGCAGCTGTCATCAGCTGTGGAACCAGACCACCATCTGTGAGAGCCCCTTCAGACTACGACAGACCTGGGGGCACCAGGCCAGACCTGGGGGGCACCAGGCCAGACCTGGGGGGCACCAGGCCAGACCTGGGGGGCACCAGGCCAGACCTGGGGGGCACCAGGCCAGACACAAACACACCAAGCCCAGAGAGCCAAGCAGAGGCCAGGGAGGAGGGGTCAATCCTGACCCAGGGTGCGGAGAATCTGGAATTTGGGCAAGAGACATAAGGGCCAGTAACCCTGCTCAGGTCCCTAACCTTCACAGACCAGTTACACTGCAAAAAAAACATCAATTATCTTAAGTCTTATATTTAGATTTCATTTCTTATTTGTATAACTGTTTTGCTAAATGAAACAAGAAAACTGCCAATGAGGTGACTAATTTAAAGATTTGTCAATGAGGTGAGAAAATTTCACTTGTCAAGCAAATCTCATTTCAAGATTGCCAATGGAATAATAACATTTCACTTGTTAAGCAAATATTAACATAAAACAAACAAATAACATCTTAAGACTAAAATGCTTGTTAAGACACTTTTTGCAGTGCACTGAAATCCAGCTCAGAAACCCCACCTTCACTGAGAGGAAGACAACAGATTCCACACTGTCTACGAGCACGCCCTCCAACAAACCTGTACATATAGGCTGTTCTGTACATTTACATTTCTCCTGCTTTAAAATATTCTTAAGTACTGTCAAAAAAAAAGAATTACTGTACTTTGTTTTTCTTAATCACAACAAAAGCAGTAAAGGACAGAAGGACAGTACAACATGTCTAACACCGTTTCGACTATAGTTTAAAAATAAAGGGGAAAAAGGAAGCATGTGTTTGTTTCATCTCTTCTTACACAAACACACCTTTTCTCTGGAGCTCCTGGGTAACCAACATACACTTCAGCAGATAAGGAATCATAATAAAACCAGATATCTTCCATAGGAATATATAGCACAAGCTTCACAATCATTCTTAAAAACACAAAGAGCTATACAGTCCCAAACAACTTGCTAACCTCAGTGACCGAGTGCCACTGTTTATGGATACAGAGGAGGACGTTTTTATGACCTGCAGTTTGTGCATTTTGAGTAGGCCATAAAGATTGTTTTTTGACAAGCTAGACAACTGGGGTTTCCACAGAACTAAAAACAACAAAAAAACGAAGAGAAATGAAAACACTTGTCTATTGTCTGTAGAGTGGACAGAGTGAGAATATACAGTGTCCTTTGGCTCTTAAAGTGAACACTCACATGGCGACCTCTGTTGCCAAGAAGGAAAGGATTTTTTTAACAAAGGAAATGACCTCAGCAGAGAGAAGAATGGGACCACCTTCCCCTAGAAGCAGAAGAACAGCGGGACCTGTTCGCTCAAACTGGCAATAATTACCAACTCCCCCACGTGCCCCAAATTTTCTGCCTGATAGTCAACAACCTGTTCAAAAACAATACCTAGACTCTTTCTTTGATAAAGTGAGACATAGGGAAAGTCCATGCATTTGTAAAGCAGTGTTGCGAGTGCAATTAATGTTCTGTATATGTTGCACACTGCAAACAGAACCATTTCTCCAAAATATTAAATTTTCAAATTGAATGCTGAGAGCTAATCAGATTAAGTAATCCAGCTATGCCCAGTTTGGCCAGTTTGAAAATTGAGCTGGTCAAACAAGATTTTATGAGCATGGTTTTATGACCAGTGATACAGTAATGTTAATTTATGTCAAGGAACTCCCAATGAGGCTGAAATGATCATGTAGAAGGCAATAATTATTTCAACCCATAGCATACATCAAAATGTGTGGGGGAACGGGACAGAAAGTCCAACAGTACCTTCAACTTTTTTAAAACTATACCTATACTTCTTTCCTCTCCTCATTTGGAAGGCTCAGCAGTGCCCATAGTCCTAAAGGTATAATTTCTGACTTTTAACGGTCAAGAGAGGAATAGCAGCAGCAAACACCTTCAAACTACAACACTGTTTATCCCTTCCCCTTCTCAGTAAATCCACTGATCTTGAAACACCATTGGCTGTGGAAATTAGAACCAATTTTCAACCAATGAGCTTGAATTATTGAACAGTTATACAATGCGTCGGGCCATCAACTGTATATTTTGAAACCCGAATTTAAGGACTATAAACACAGGCAGAGGATGAGTCACCGTGCCAGTAAGCCTTTTTCAATGATCGGATAGGATTTACAATAGTTTTGTAACAATGTTACCTAATCTTACCTATTGTACCGTAAGTTCATGTAGCTGGAGTGGATAGATCACAGCCTGTCAATCAACCAGAGGAGAGACTGTGGCACACTGGGGTAAGGGAAGAGCACACCAACTGAAAGTCCCCCCCCCACCCCCCGCTGAAGAAAACTGACCAAGCTATTGTTTTGAAACATCTCGTAGCTGGTTCACCAGTTCAGACCAGCTCCATACTCAACACAAAATGTGTACAGTAACCTGTAGAGGGAACTGGGCATTTACCAGCTGAGGCTGTGGGTCAGAGGAAGAGAACTGCCATCGTACCCCTGAGCACACAAAGTACTGTATAGCTACATTACAATATCCAGCTTTATAAACAGACTGTATGAAAACAATGTAAACTGTGTAGGTCACTCGAGATAAGACGTCTCCTAAAGCCTTAAAATGTAATCAAAACATTCAGTGACCTCCAGCGTGAGGCGAGAATCTTGGCAGGAACATTATCATATAACTTCATAGTCTCCAACCTGCACTGATGGAACTCTGGACTGCATTCAATAAATATTTCCTCTTAACTAAACAAGTGTTCCTTGTTTCTCCGGAAAATACAGTTTGGTGAGTCACTATTTGTAAATGCTTTTCTGAAGAAGAAAATCTAACGCTCATATTTCATTTAAGTGCAGATGCTGATCTAATCTTCTGTCTATTGCTAGTGAGGCTTAGATGCATGGGAGGGAGGAACAAGGAATGGAAACTGAGTAAACTTGATCCACGAGAGCAAATGGGTCACAAATAATCTACAATCCTACTGCACATCAAGACCATCCAATAATAATGGAACGTAACGCACGAACAGCGGAACATCGTCATCTAAAGATTAAAACATCAGAAGGACCCAACCTCTTCCATCTGGCTTAATAGTGGCATTGATTTTGCAGCAAACACTGCCAGCGATCATGTCAGAATGAAGTTGTGTGCATAACAATGATAACCTAAACAGTCTCTGAATACCTATTAATTTTCAGTTAGAAGCATTTGAAAAACTGAGAGGGTTATGAAATAGTTTTCGCGGGTGAAAAGGGTGTGTGCCTTTTTAAATTCCATTGCAGTCTCGTCACAACAGAACTGGATTTAAAAGCTGCTCTTGGCTCTCAACTGCTGTTCAATGTGTCGGTTAGACAGTGCATTATATTTAAATTGATTGTGTTAAATTGAATGTAGGCTCATAAGCTGCATATTTATATATAATAAATGTCCAACAATATCTTATTTTAATAATATAATTGTGAATGTCAAAAATGTATTCCAGTTTAAAGAAAATGTGTATTGTAGGGTGACTATTCCATTGTGAAACTGTATATAATCTGTATCATGTCATTTGAAATCAACTTGCATATACACTCAGTGAGCAGTTTATGAGGTCGACCTGTACACCAGCTTGTTAATGCAAATATTTAATCAAATATTTTCAGCTGTTTTTCAGACCAAATGTCATAATGGGGAAGGAATGTGATCTAAGTGACTTTGCCTGTGGAATGAGTGTTGGAGCCAGAAAGGGTGGTTTGAGTATCTCAAAAATGGCTGATCTCCTGGGATTTTCATGCACAACAGTCAGAAGATGGTGCGAAAAACAAAAAACACCCAGTGAGCAGCAGTTCTACGGGCAAAAACGCCTTGTTAATGAAAGACAGCAGTGGAGAAGGGCCAGACTGGTCAAAGCTGACTAGAAGGTGACAGTAACACAAATAACCACACATTATAACAGTGGTGTAATGAAGAGCATCTCTGATCACACAAAGCGTGAAAAGTGGATAGGCTGCAGCAGCAGAGCCAGACATATGAAATTAAAGATGACTGACTCATCTACTTATTATAGCCCATAATTGCGTCTAGGTTTTGTCCAAGCCATAGTTTCCTCACATTGTACTGCAGTACAATAGAAAAAGCACACAGAGAGCGTTTCAGCCTGAGGACTGTCTGAGTTCTGCTGTCATGTTAACCCATTCAGTCCCAAGAGCACTCAAGCGTAACTACTGTAAAATCTCAAGAGTGCCATATTGTTTTGAGCCCCTATTAAAACTAAATTTTCTCAACCAAAGCCAAAACCCCTTGGGATTCATTGATATGAATGAGCCTTAAAGTCACAGTCACTAAAACAGCCTGTTCTTGGTAAAGCTTGTGAGAATGGACATGTAAAACTGGATAGAGCTAGTTTGTTGTAAACAAACTTTTTTTTATGGATATCAGGACCTAAAATAAAACACTGGAAAATATAGAATATGGGACCTTTAAGTTACCTGTTTGGCCTCCTCAGCAGCCAACCTGAGCTTCTGGATCTCCTGCTCGTACTGCTCCTTCATGATGTCCACCTCCTGGTCGTGAGAGGCCACCTCCTCCTTCAGAGCCCCCTTGAGGGCGGTCAGCTCTCGCTCCCTCTTGTGCAGAACCTCCTCTTTCATCTCCTTCGCCAGCTGCGCCTCCTCAAGCTCCAGCTTCATCTGCATTATTGTCTATAGGATGGGGAGGACGGGAGGAGTCTGGTGAAATTAGGAGCTGAATAACATCCTTTGTCTGCCCACTGTCCTTCTTTTTTTTTTCTTACTGTTTCTTACTGCATGACAAGTAAAGTTTCTCACCTCATTGGCAGTTTCTTTGTCACATTTAGCAAAAAAGAGTAATAAAAATAAAATAATAAATAATATAAATATAAGACTAAGATATTAAGTTTTTTTGCAGTGCGTACATTGCCAATCACACTAACACATTTTTATACTTTGGCAACAAAGTGTCTGGTGACAGAGTGTCTGCTGACAGAACTTGGTCTGATGACGTTTTGCACTTACAGCACTTTGTAACTATAGCAACCGGCTTCTCCTCATACCCGTCCAATGTCCTAGCTAGCTATGTAAACAAAACATCTTCATTCGTAGAAACAAGTAGCCTAATAGTAAACTAGTATCCTCACCATGGCAACCTTTTGTCTTCGTTTGAGTCAAAGAGGCGTCTGCGATCTTACAAAAATCTGCAGGTACAGGACACCCATCACCGACACTCATCGGTTTGACGTCAGAAGTGTAGAATCAGCATTATTTTGGTCTGTGGACATGTCGCACAACACTTTGTTGCCAAAGTATGAATGAGTATAAATTAGGACACGTTCCCTTACTGTTGGTCTTAGGGAGCCAGACAACTTCATTAAAGGAATGAGGCAAAACCACAGTGGGATGGGCATTCTCCAGAGCCAGTTTTACCTCCATCATGATGGTCATCTCCTCGTCCGTCGAGGGTTTCTTGGCGCAGTCCAGCTCGTCATGCATCTCTGAGAGCTGGTCCTGCAGGTCCCTGATATCAGACTGGCACTGCTCCCTCTCCATCTTCTCCTGGTAGAGACTGGGACAGCAGGGGAGGTCAGAACACATACACACACACACACACACACACACACTTACAGATATATACACACACACACACATGCACGCACACCATACACACACTGTTCTGAATGTAACTCAGTAATTACTGTTCAATGGGGCAGTTAAAACATGTACACCCTGCTCCCGGGGCCCTGGGAAGAACATGCGCATGCTTTTCGGCTCAAGTTCAGTTAGAGCACTTACACACACATCCATGGGCCCAATAAGACACACTCAAATTCTGAGGTAGTTCCAGGAAGGATATTTGACAACTTAAGCAGCAAAACGTCCCAACCTGCCTCTTTCAACCTGTCAACGTAATCATCCCCTGTATTAATTGGGTATCTCCCTATCCAGCTTAGCTGGTGTATGATGAGCATTGTGCATGAGATGTGTATCCATAAGTGGGCAGAACTCTCCATAGCTGTGACAAAATGAGCTATTGCTTAAGTCTCTCTGTGAAAGATTTGAGAGGGGCCAGCGCTTCTCTTACTCTTCCAGGGACGTTTGCAGCTCAGCCTCGGCTTTGGAGAGCTGCTCCCGGAGTTTCCTGCACTCCTCCCGGCTGGAGCTCAGCTTCACGCCCAGATCTTTAGTGTCTGCCCCGGCCTTCTCACAGGCCTCCACGAGCCCCCGCTGCTTCTGCACGGCACACACAGAGCCCGTCAGGATGAAGCACGTGACCGGCAGGGTGATGCTGGCCACGGGTAACTGAAGCAGGAGCAATGGCACTCCTGAGACCCTGCTTCCTCAAATGAGGACATTCATTTTGGCTTCCCTGAGCTCTATACAGTATGTCTCTTAACATAAGGGAAAGTCAATTAAAATTAAATCGAATATATTTGTACAAATATTTTCACTGCAAGATGTTTTTGTCATCCAAGACGCTTGGAGTAGAAAAAAAAAAAAAAAAAGCCCAGTAAAATACTTAAACCCTTTCTCCTGGGTCTCAGGAGGGTAAGCAGGAGGGAGTGACTATTCTGTCTTCAGGCCCGTCCACACCAAGAGTGATAACTATAATGATAACTACCGTAAATCCTCAAATTGTGGCCGGGGTCTTTTATTTACTTAGGCTGCACAAAGCACAGGCCTTTATTTGGGGCAGGCTTGTATTCGAGGCAGGCCTTTATTTCTTATTAGGCTTATTAGGTTTTATTGTGAGACATGCGTTTCATTTGGAGCAGCATACCGGTAGGCTATCAAAAGATTTTCGCTTTGGTTTGGGATTTAATTTACTTTTGGACTGTTTGATTCAATTGCTAAATGTTGGGACTGATGGGCACTGAAATCTGGGGGGTATTTGATGGTTCACTGTTAAGTTTTATGTAGTTGAAAGAGTGTCGGGATTTCCACCCGTCTGTTTATTGCGAGTCAAGGCAGCCGCTTTCATTCATTCATTGAACGTGCGCTGTGCTGTAAATACATGGAAACCTTATTGCGTAGCCAAGTAGCCTAAATTGAGTTAATTTTTAATTTTGCCTGATTTACTTTTTATTAAATTCGTAGGCTGAAATGCCTCGCGGCAACAATTGTGTTTAAATGTATACTGCTTCAGTCTTGGGCAAGCTACTCAGAAGGGGGCGGCAAGCGACTGGTAGCTTAAGAGCAACATGTTGGAGACCCATGGTGTAGGACAACGACTTTTCATTGGCAACAGTATTAAACCAACCAACAATATAAAATATTAAGAAGAGCTCTTTTATTTCATTGAGTTAAATCGAAACAATGTCTTCTAGTGCTCATGGACTGATAGCCCTACTGGTAGGCAATATTACCCCGGCTTGTATTTGGGGGCCGGCCTTTCTTTGTCCGAATCGACCACGCCCCCGGCTATTATTCGAGGCCTGGCTTCAAATAGAATCCCGGACACAATTTGAGGATTTACTGTATAGGTATTTGGATTTAAAAATCTAAAATATTGTTAAGATCACTTTCAGAGCAATTTTGTCAAGCTGCATTAATGATAAACACTGACAGCCAATCCATCTGAAGTTACAAGACTTCACATTCAAAATGGCTATTCATAAAACATCATCGTTCATCAGTGTGTATGCTCACATTGTTATCGTTATAGTTACATTTATAGTTATCATTTAAAGTTATATTTCTTGGTGTGAATGGGCCTTTAGTCTGTAATCGGAGGCACCGGCTATTAATCCAAACTGCTGGCAGTGAACAGCTTTACAAAGTTACAGGTGATGGGAGGACTCAGTGAATCCATGCCACAAGAGGACCAAAACTCGATTCGGATCGGTTTGTGCTTGTGATACCACTGGTGATCTACCTTAGATTCCTCCTCCAGCTGTTTTGTCAGCTCTGTAACCTTGCTCTCCAGCTGGGCCTTGAGGTCCTGCACCGCCCTGCTCTCTGCAGCTGTGCCGGGAGACTGTGAGGAGGCAAGAACATTTTTAACGTTCATCACAGGCCGTCTTTCCAAAACACGGTCGAGGTCTTCTGCACATTTAGCGTCTCAGCACATCTCCTTGCCCTTTCAGAGCCATGCAGTACTTGTAAGCAGAGAAATTGTGCATATGCAGGCTGAATTCACATTGTTCATTTACATTATTTTTAATTACAAAATTATATTACAGTAAGCATCCGGCTAAAGTGAAACATGCAGGGATGCAATTTTACTATTAAACTATCCTTATTAAACCGTCCCCAAGATGCCTTTAATTCTATCCTATATTATCCAGAATTTTAGCTCCATCTTTAAATGAGTTCAGGCAGCCTAACAGACATAATAAACATCCCCAGAAACATGGTTAAACATTAGAATAACAGTATCAACAGATTAACAGTAACTGGTGGCCATAAGCAGTACCCTGATAAAGTAAAAGCTTCCCTCCCTCATATAAGTAGCTCACTTTGTTAGCTGCAAGCTGAGCATAATTAAACCTCTAAAACAATGGCTCACTTTGTCCCCCTGCACGTTTGCAGCAGCCCTGGACCTCAAGGTCTGGATCTTCTCAAAGACCAGGTTGACTTTCCTCTTGGTAGCGTCATCGTTATCACCACTTCTGCAAACACATGGGACAAAGGTGCTTTAAAATAACAAATCTCTGTCTAAGTGGTGGATAAGACTTAAGGAAAGGCCCCTCATTCTTGACTATTGGTAAAAGGGCCCACTGTTTTTTTATGTATAGCTTTTTAATATTTGTGTTAATGTATAGAGACCTGCCAAGTAACTTCACTTACTTTGCCAACTAGATATCAAGCCAAAAAATATTTCAGCCATTTTTCTAGACTAAATGTAGGATTATTTTCTACACATTCTGATTGGCAGATTATAATGCTGCACAACAATAAGTAAAACAAGCTATTTTAAAATATATTGTACAGCAACATTTAAAGTACAGCATATCCAATCACACACTAATAAGCCCATCTTTCTCATCGCAACAGGATATCGTGCTCATGGGAGTTTGGATTTACTGCTGTGCACATTTCTTACATGGATTGGTCTACCCATGCAGACTTCAAAGGTCACTGCTGATCCATCGGATTTAACTGCCATAGCTGGTCATGGTGCATTATCTTAATTACATCTACACACTGACCATTCTCCCTATAACGGACCATTTCTGTAGGGCTTTCCCAAGCAGCTTTAGTCTCTTAAGAGCTTTTTTACCCGCAGTTGCTAATATTTACTTTATAGATTTAAAAACCTTGAAACATTTAAAGAGATTATTTAATCCCCTGCTCTATCTCTCTCTCCGTTGCGCTCTCTCTCTTGTTGTGCAATGTGTTATCTGGCAAAGAGGTTACAGTCTCACAGCAAACTATGGAGGGAATTAAAAAAGCATATTATGGCTAGATTACAGCATATAAAGGAATATACTGCCTAGTGATGAATGACTAGTGTCAGTTATAACTCGTGATCAGATCTGTGTCCATTTTCCTGACTTCTCAGAATAGTATGTATTAATGTGAAGCCCTCTGGTACCAACAATCATTCCATGGTCAAAGTCACTTAGATCAAATTTCTTCACCATTCTGATGGTTGATGTGAACATGAACAGGAGCTCCTAACCCATATCTGCATGATTGTGTGCACTGCACTGCTGCCACCCAATTGGCTGATGAGATAATCGCATGAATAGATATACATGTGTTCACAATAAAGTGCTCAGTGAGTGTATAATATAAACATAATGTAAGGATTAATGACAGTATTCAGTATAAAGCAAATAATAAATCTCCAAAAACGAATAAGTTGGCTGAGGATAAAGATGAAAAATGTTTAGTGAATAACACTGCTGCAAGCCCACTGTAAAGATAATGTGACTATAGAGTTAAGAGCAGGGTTGTCCAATGTTATCTGATAAGAGCCAGGGTGGGTGCAGGTTTTCAGGTCTTCTAGCGCAGCACACCTGATTCAGCTTATCAAGGTCTTGAAAACCACATTTAGTTAATTAGTTGAATGAGAGTGTAGTAGTGGGATGAAACAAAATACCTGCACATTCAAGTTTGGACACCCCTGGTTGAATACTTACCCATCCTTGAGGTAATTGAACAATATTTGTCTTGCTGTCTCTTCATTTGTTTGTTGTGAAACATCTTGTTGACCTTTCAAAAGATCAGGGGTTACCTAGGTACAGAAATTAATCACTGAATTACAATCATTTGAAAGGCTGTTTTTTTTTAACAGGTCAGTTAACGAAAGCATTGTTATTACAATTTAGCAACAAATAGGTTATTGCCATATGGCATTCAAACGTAACATACTGTGCATTGCCATATGGCACTCTCCACTTATACCTTTTCATTCAATCAAAATGACTGCTATACTATTGTTTTGAGCCCCTATTAAAAACCCTACTAAACCTTCTCAATTTCCTCAACCAAAGCCAAAACCCCTGGGATTTGTGTGGAGCCACTTCTTACTGGGCTTTGGACTGAAAGAGTTAAAGTGCACATTGACACACGGTTTCACACACTGTGGCAAAATTAATTTGTTTACCTGAGTGTCCCTCGCTGTATCAAGCTGTTTGTCAGTGTTGCTTGACCTGGACAAAGCTCTTGGTGTTGTGCTGGTCAGAATTTTCACCGACCGTGATGGCTTCTCCTCCTCATAGGTCTTAGTCTTCAGCTGCAGTGTAGAAGACCTCTTCAGCTCATTTTTACAACTCAGTACGGAGGACAGTCCATTGCATACTGCCCCCTGTGGCGATTCTGGGGAACTGCAGTCATGTGCTGGGGATTGATCTTCCTGGTGATGAGTCCCCTTCTGTAGACCCAACTGCGAGGGGCGGAGGAGGTGCTCGGTGGGTCGACCCTGGTTCCTACTGAACCTGTCCAGGTACTCCGAATCCCCGCTGAGCTCAGAAGGGAGGAAACTGTCAAGACTGCGCGACCGTTTGCGGTCCTCCGGGTTGATCCTGTTCCTTCGTCCAGCCCTGCCCCTCCGCTGATGTGTACCGCTCCCATTGAACTTTTCGATGAGGTCGTCCACGCTGGGTATGGAGGCACTGTCGATGTCGCGGCCCGTGCCCGGTACGAAGGGGATGTAGCGCCGGTTCTTGTGCCGGTTGATGTTTTCGGCGTACAGTGCCTCCTCCTCCGGCTGTGGTCCGTCCGGGGCAGAGGACGTGGAGGAGCGCCGGGAGCGGGGGGGCAGAAACTCGGGGCCGCAGGACTCATGCCTACGCAGGGGCAAAACGTCAGGGTTACGTCTACCTTGCTCCAGGCTGGCAGTGCCACCGACAGTGCTGGGAGACCTGCCGATAAACTTAGTTGAGTTTCTAGGCGGGTGTCGCACTACAGGAGTTTGGTCTGGGGGTTGGGACTGGGTTTTGGCTGGGACTTGGCTTGGGGCTTGGGGCTGGGTTTTGGCTGGGACTTGGCTTGGGGGTTGGGACTGGGTTTTGGCTGGGAGTTGGCTTGGGGGTTGGGACTGGGTTTTGGCTGGGAGTTGGCGTGGGGCTTGGGACTGGGTTTTGGCTGGGAGTTGGCTTGGGGCTTGGGACTGGGTTTTGGCCGGAAGTTGTTTTGGGGCTTGGGGTTCAGCCTGGAGTTGGCTCGGGGGTCGGATTCGGGGCAGGGCCTGGGGATGACCTTGCGCCTTGCGCGGATCAGGCTGGGCCTCCTCCCCAGCCACAGGAGACTCAGGGGTGCTAGGTTTTCCCAGACTGGGGGACCTGCGGTGGACTGGTGTGGAGGTGGCCCGGGGCAGGGAGTAGTGCTGCTGAGCTGGAGTCTCCACAGGAGAGGTACATTTCGGCGGCAAGGTACGATATCTGTCCCGGCTCAGGGAGGAGTTTTCCGGGGCGTAAGGATTTACAGGCTCTGTGTCTCTCTGGATATTCCGCAAGCTAGACGACTTCTGTAGTTTCCTGGACTCTTTGGCACCATTGTGGGGGTTGGTGATCTTCCCAGGAGCTGACTCTATGGCCCCTCTGAAGTCATTCTCATCACCGTCATTCATTAAGGAGTCCTTGTCAATGTTTCCATTGCTGTCAGGGCCCCTGTTCTGGTTGTTCATTACTACGTAAGGGTGTCCGTCCATCCCCTTGACCCGAATGCTGAGGCCATAGGCCCCGTTGCGCTCGGTGGCTCTCGTTGTACTTTCACGTTTATCATATCTCCGCTGGAGCCCACTGTTCGCAAGTCCACCAACTCTGTACGACTCCATTTACGCTAAAACAATCCCTCCCTCTGGATTCTGTTAATAGCTGAAAGAACAGTAAGCACATAATCTTATGATTAGTCAGAAATTAGGAGCAATTTGTTTTCTACAATTGGTTATACCCATGTTTCAATACTGAGTACTTTTTCAAAACTCTTAACACCAACCAGTATATCAACTCAGGTTTAACAGTTTTGAAAACAGTATAACAGCAAAAATTGCTGTAGATACAGAGTTTTGCTGGTAGTTGTGTTTGAGTGAGAAAAGAATTCATGAATTTGGTGTGAAAGCGATGAAAAATTTTAGTTTAGTCCACATAGACTGCTGTTGTGCTACCTGTGTTAAGAGTTTGGAAAAGGGTACTGTATTGGGGCATGGGTATAACCGATTGTAAAAAGCTGTTAATTAAATCTCTCAAAATGTTTTGCAAATCAGTAGGTGGTGAAGTAGTTTATTTGTAAACCTTTGATTATGTTATTGAGGTAATTCTTTGTTACAGAATAATTTACTCCAGCCATGTGAAGCATGATCAAGTAAAAAGCAGGCTGTATCAACTGGATTGGTCTGCAAAAAAAGTTACTGTGCAACTCTACTATAACAAACATACTGCATGTGCCAATCTATGTTCACACAAACAGACTTCACCTCTCCTTGTTCAAACAGAGAGAACTCCATGAGGATCAAACAAAAGAGGTTATTTCATACTGTGTGTGTGTGTGCTCCACACATGCATGCGTGTGTGTGTGTGTGTAAATGTGTGCGGTGTGTGCTTCGGCGTATGTGTCCATGCGTGCGTGTGTGTGTGTGCATGTGTCCATACATGCGTATATGTGTGCGTGCGTGTGCTTCTGTATGTGTGTGTGTCCATGCATATGCATGTGTGTGTCCATGCGTGTGTCCGTGCGTGCGTGTGTCCGTGCGTGCGTGTGTGTGCCCACGCGCGTGTGTGTGTTTGCGTGTGTGCGCTTCTGTATGTGTGCATGTGTATCCGTGCGTGTATGTGTGTGTGTGTGCGTGTGTGTGCCCATGCGTGTGTGTGTGTGTTTGCGTGTGTGTGCTTCTGTATGTGTGCATGTGTGTCCGTGCGTGTATGTGTGTGCATGTGTCTGCGCATACGTGCGTGTGTGTGTGTGTGTGTGTATTGCACACAGGTTTGAGGGGGTCTGGATCACATTTGCCAGGGTCCTGTATAAATCACATTGTCATTGCTCACCCTGTGGAGAAAGGGCCCTTTTTTCTGTAACAGGACACCATGGGAAGAACTCAAAGGCTGATAAACATCCAACCGGGGTCCCAATGCCGGCAAAAATATGCTGTCGAACAACTGATAATATAAACCCCAGCACCTAGCAAAACTATTTCTCACATATAACGACTTGTTTCTAAATATTTAGAATTCACAGGTACCATGTATTCATAAGCAACGTTTAAAACCTTAATCCCAGTCTGTAGGAATGAACACAAAGGAACTAATGCCAGTTGAGCAGCTGATTAACAGACTGAATCACCCTGGACATAAACTATTCTCTACGGATTCAGAGTCTTTACCTGGGGCCCTTGCCCGGACAGAGTTTCTGTTACAAACTAACAGGCAGCTGTGTGACTACTCTGAGTGTTTACAACTGAAGCAACTGGATAATCGTGATTTAAAGGCGACAGGGCTTGGTGCTGAGTGTGACTCTTCATGTTGTTGCTTGCCATGAAATGTAACATTTCAAGTGGTCAGTGCCAATAATGCTTTGTGTTCTTCTGGTTCTTCAAGTACAGCGTGCTTAAGAGTAATTTCCAAAGCGATAATGAAAGAGGAACAAAAATGTCACTACGTGTATATGTCTGTTGACAAGCCTTGCACATTACATGAAAAGGGTATTTGCATCTTTTGTAATGCATGGATGCTATTGGTAAATATTGAAATGAGTCAAACTTGAAAGCAAAAAAGTTAAATAAATAAGATATAATTTTAGTCTCAATATAAAACTAAAATGCTTCTCTTTTTTTGCAGTGTAATACATCATATAAACATCTAGAAGTTCCCAGTCGAACCTTTGAGACGTTGTTTTTTTTCTGTCAAAACGACTGACAGATGCATCTAAATCTGCCTACAATTCACACAAAAATGTTTGCTTGCAAGATAACAAACATCAAACCATATTTATTATCATATTTCGGCACCTCTGAGGTTTGGAATCTTAATTCCAAACAAAAGCATCTGCAGCAATACACAGCTTGAGCGGGTGGTGAGCGTTTAAAGCAGAGTCCATTATAATTTTGTAATAAGAGCTGCAAGGAAATCCTATTGATAAACCCTATTATTAAAAAAACAATATAGACCTGCGCTATTAGATCCTACGTTGAACTGAGCTCACGGGGAGAATGATTCGAGAAAGCAGTGAGAAAACAGCATTCCGATCCCTGTAATCTGGGTGTATAAATTAAAGGTTTCTCTTAATAACCGAGTGAATAAAAATGAAATAGCAGCGCTAAAGCTGGGAGGAAGTGAAGCAGCAGGAGGGCCTACACAGTCTGTAATGAAGACGTACAGTACTGCAAGCGCCTTTCATTTCCACTGTCAGGGTAGCACAAACACATCCACAAGATCCGGGGTGGGCATTTCCAGTCATGGGGGGCATGCAGGTTTTTGTTTCCACCAGTTACCCTGGCTAAATGAGCTCATTGGCTATCTACAACAACACTGATTCACTCATAGATTAGATCACAGTAAAACATTTGATATAGGGGCACAAGAACAGTCTTCAGCTGTCATTCATGCAATTATCAAGAAATGTACCTAAAATGTCATATTGCATAAATATGTTGGCTACTTAAGTAATTAAGGGCAGAAGCTGGCGTGAAAAACAGAAACAGATACGGCCCTTGTTGCCAACCTCTGCAGTCTGCACTCGATACACTCCGCTCCTGAAAGCTCTGGCTCAGTGCCTGAGGGTGGAGGAGAGAAAGGGGATGTATCCCAGAAAAAAGACAGGAGACGCATGCAGTACAACCCCAATAACTGGGTACCATGCATTCGTAGTGAGTGGGCTGGTTTCAATACTTTCTGTCAGGTCTTAGTCTATGGCATCATCTATGACTGTGGTTTTTACACCGAGTCACACTGTCACAGTACTGATCTATTTCTTAAAGCTCCCAGAGAAAGAACCATTTTGCCTGACAGAAAACCTTTGGGCTAGATCACGGGTTTCCTTTTGGAACCATTGTTTCTCATTGTAATGAAACTAGGCAAATGTAAACTAGGCAAGGACATAACAAGTACCCCCACATAGGATTTGAACCTACAACCCCTGTCCCATTCCCGAATCCTGTGGCGTTCCCATGCTAACAACATAAATTCTTGTGGTTACTAATACGGTATAGAAAGTTCATAAAGTGCTTCCCTATAAAGTATAACTAGTATTAATATAGGCTAAGAATTAAAACTATTGATTCCGAAAGTATGGGATCAATGTTCACCCTCAAACGAAATGCTGACATGAAGCAGCCAGTGCGGCACTAGCGATTTCTATAAAAACTTGCGCAACAGGTGCTTCCAGGTTTTCAATGAATACACAAAGGACATGGACACATGCAGTTATTTCCCTTGTAGAAGGAAGGGGATAACAATGATGAAAGCTTCAATGGCTACACAGTCCCTTATCCAAAAGGAAAAGCGTCTCAGAGCAGAAAAAAGCGAGGCTGCTTGAGAGCGAGTATCAGATGTATCCAGCACAGAGTGGGTGTGAGGTGTTAATGTAGCCCATTTCCTCTCATTGTGTTCTGCAGGATCAACTGCTTACAGCTAAGGAGAGAAATCGCTCTCACCCTCTCTCGCTTTTTGTTTTGTTTGTTTACAATATCCTCTCCATGCACATGGGAGCAAACGTAAATGACTTGAGCAGGTTAGGGTGAATGTGATCGTCCACATGGTGAATCATTATAGGCTATAGAACATTATTACATGATGGCTACTTGTTCATCCAGAAATGTTGCGTCAACTACCTTTAACCAATTGAATCAATGTGGAATTATGTAGCGTAAATTAGATATCCGCAAATTCAGAGGCATTTCCATGTTATGGCGAGGAATAACATGTTCTAACCATGCAGTATGTTTTGCACAGCGTTCACTGCGCATGCAAACTCAATGACATTCAAGTTAAAATAATTATTCTGTCCAGATGGATATTGTAAAACGATTCAACTCAGTATTCAGCGATCTACTGGTAAATTTGCGAATCGAAGTTGTATTTTTGCCACTAAATCAACATGTAAGAGTGGTGTAATTGGCCGCTTAATGAAATTGGCCAATTACGCCACAGAAAATCGAACAGTGTTAGGTTTTGCGAGGCAAACTTTACGCACAGCCAAATAAGCAAAGTCCTCAAACACTGTGTGTCGACCAAAATAGCCTACATTCCTGATTATAATGCTACCAGAGTCACTGTCATGGTGAAACTTTCTACCAAGAGCGATAGACTACAGGAGAGTCAGCTTTCTGAAACATGAAAACGAAATAACTTACTTACAAATCTGTCAGTGATAACTACCGTACTATGTTGAGTTATATGCAGGTTATGTACATTCCAAAGTGATGCTTTGTCTAATTGGGCTACCTATCTGGTAGCTAAGAGTCAAACATGGTTAAATATTACGATACAGCAACATTACCTTGTGAGAGACAGTTGACCAGGCTAGTCAGCTATCTGCAGTAGCCAGTTAGGCTAAACAAATCAAGTTCCCACACATCAGTAGCGTCTGTTGCTAACTCGCTACTGCCGCTTGGCGCAGTTCTCACTGGCACATCCAAGCATTCTGACAACCGGGGGAAAAAACTCGAAACTCACTTACCAGTGATTTACTCGGATACACAGATACAAGTTATTTTAAATTTCAAAAGCCGTAAATGTGCAGGTGTAGCCTAAAATAAGTGACATTCTGCCAAAGTTGACTATTCACTTGTTGCTGTCTTGTTCATTTCAGTAACAGAAATGATCCCGGCCCTTGGGGAGTGACACCGTACACCGCCTCGATTAGGCAAGATGCCGTAAACCCGCCCACTGCCATCCCGCTGTCAGCAGCGACACTCTCCACAGGCAGATAGTGACATTTTCCTCAAATCAAGGCGCCAATTAAAGATAATAAGATTGTCATTTTAATAGGACAGTGTTAAATTGTTCAGCCTTACTTCCTTTAAGAGGAAGTACCAAAAAATCCTTTCCTCCAATCAAAATGATATTTTATATTTTGAATGTAGACAAATCTTTTTTGTATTAAGTTTATATTTATAGTTTATAATTTTTTATCATTTTTTGGAACATATGCAAATTGGCTCATGAGTAATTAAAAAAACATTGTTTTGTTTCAGTGGATTAAGTTAGAGTTAATATATATACTACTTTGGTTTAGAAGCACCAAGTACAATTTAGTAGCTATATCTATAAGTTAAGTTCTATTATTTTAGTGCTGTGTTTACTTGACATGGTTGGTATAAAACAATCTAAATTAACTACTTAAAGGTGTTTCTGATCATTGGTTCATATATTTTATAAAACTACAGTAGTTGTAGAAGAGAATAATTTCTCGAAATTGCCCAAATCGTCCTTTACACCTTTGGAGCCTCCCCTTAAGGTATAATTAGAATGTTCTTAATATGTCGACATAATAATCACTAGGCTACTGGTTATTAAGCATATGCTATAAATGAGCTATATAGCCTATATAGTTTGTTAAAACCGAATAATATTGGTGGGTCTATTGCAAACGAATGTGAACATGCGGCACACCTGTCCTGTGAAGGTTGCTCATGTTAATTTACAAACTCTTTAAGCTCGTCACCACCATCTAGTGCTGATATGCATTATTGCAGCAATTCAGATCACACAGACCCATGAGCTGAACACTGTTCCGCTGGCTTGAAATTTTAAGCGTAAACTAAGGACAAACCACGTTACAAAACTACTTTGTATTAATTCTTACTCGGACTTTTACCATGGCCCTATTCCATTTACTGCTGTATTATTCTCCATGGCCAATACCTTTTTAGCAGTAATATTTATTTATTTACAAACTTGTATCCAATAATTGGTTTTCAGTAAACAAGTTCCACATTTGATTCGAATTCCATGTAAAACACTATTCTTTTGAACAGACACTGAACAGGTTTGGAATCACTGTCCCAAAGGGAAATGCAAGATGGTATTTTGCACAACAAAAAATTTATAATGCTTGTTTTCATTACAAAAAATAACAAATATGTGATTAAAAAAAACTGTCATAGAATCACAGAATAAACTGGTAGCACCTTAACGCATGGACCCTTTAAAATCCCGTTTCATGTCTCAGTCCTTGCTGATGTGAATTCTGTTCGATGCTATAGTGATATTCTAAGAAGCATTCACTTATCCAAGGATGTCATTATACGTGAATGAAAAGCAGCTTGTCATGTTATAAGGCAAGCTTTTTAAACGTATCTTGTTATATGGAAAGAGCAGAAAAAAGCATCGGCCATATTGAAGGTCAGATCTCCCCTCTCTTTGTTGTGGCCAGTGGTACATCTGTGTCTATGGGGGTAAGGGGAAACTATGTTTTTGCCAAATACGTTAAAGGGAACTCCGTGCCACTGGGTTGTGTTACAATGCAGGACAATAGACCATTGTTTCAAGATGCTGCAAAGGTGACTGAGATTTCTCAAAAGAATGCAATGTACGTCCCTTTGCTGGAAGGACCCCAGTTTATTTGTATATAATTTCTGACCACTGTTTGTGTTCTTTTTATACACATTACTTTCAGTCATCCTTTCAATTCCAAAAGATAATCTACAGATAGTTCAACATGAACAGCATTCCGGTTCACCTGATGTTTATGAGTAGTAATGTATTCTACCTGGTAGGTGTTGTGAAATGGGAAAATCAAGTACATGGTCGTGTCATAAGGACATTATGCAGCTGTGGAGGAGAAATATTGCAGAAGACATGCACGCCGTAAGACGTGTAGATCCAGAGATCTGCTACAGGCAATTTCCAGTGCAACCAGAGCCTGGAAAAACAAGGCTGTCTTTCAGATGATAGTGACAGAGCCCTTGGTGTGGCTTCAGACGCAGGCAACAGGAAAGGACACAAGCCAAGAGTGTCTGTCAGCAGGTCTACCACGACTCACGCAGTATATGGGGCCTGTGTAGCCTTCCATAATCAAACCCACAGGAGGTTTCCTTCAGCGACGGTGGTCCTGTTCTTAAATAAAACACAGACAATTTTTCAGGCAACCGCAAGCAAACATGCCGGCATGATGGAGACTGAGAAAGGAGGGCTTACTAAAAAAAGAAAAAAGAGACATTGAGTGGCAGAAAACTGCTAGTTATTAGAACAATCTTTCATCCAGATGAAATGTATTGCAAAGATGACATGCCGGCCTTGTAGTGTATTCAAAGCTTGCCAGACATAACTACAGGCCGAAAAGGATGCTGTGGCCTTGTGGACTCACAGATACTGGATAGCGAGAAACTGACACACACACACAGAGGATACAAACAAAGTGAGACATACAAAAAAACACACACACACACACAAAGGAACACAAAGAGAGACATATAAACATAAAAATGTCACTGGCATTTGGATTAGATGTAATGGAACAAACAAGGCTCCTGCCAACGTACAAAAATGCCCAATCCAATGATTTCATTATGAGCAACCAAGTTGCATATCTTTCAGATTTCATTTGGCAGTTCAGTAGGAATTCTAATTGTGCATCAGATAAAGCCACTCACTCCTAAGATGTGTTCCTCCAAATCACTTGTTTTTAAAAATATTCTACCTATTTCTATTGATTAAATTGATTTTGCCCTCAAACATCATATTTTCCAGGTAGAAAATCATGCTGTTGTTCACGAGACTACTAGTCATACAAATATACATATATTCTATTCTGAATTTGGTCTCATCCATAATGAAGATGCCGAATGAAGCTCATCACAGAATAGTGGGAAATTTCTGCAACATTATAGACCTATTCCCCATTCAAGAGTAGGGGGTTCTCTGGGGTCCTGGCTCACCTGCCTCTTTCTTTTCAACCTGTCACCTCTCCACCTCCAGCTTGTGTGGTGAGCGTTCTGGTGCAATGATGCGTCATCCAGGCGGGTACTGGTTCAGGTGAGTTTATATATTTATTGTAATTATCTATCCGTTTTGGCCACTATATTGAAATATATTAATTATTGAAATATATTCAATATAGGCTGTGTAGAGACCTGTATGCCATTGAAAAGCATCCAGTTCCACAAACAGTATAAACCATCTAAGCAGAGCAGGGACAATGCATCATGAAAGACAATCATTGCCATAACTTACTTCAGAGCAGTTTCTTCTCAGAGACCACGTAAACTTGATCTCTGCAGATTCAGACAGGATAAGCATTTTAATCTGAACCAAATTGACAAACAACTATGTACAAACTTACTTTTGCTCATCCGTTGGTTGGGTGTGCCTGTTTTTGAAAAACTGAACAGTACCAAAGCAGCTAGCACCAAATTAATAACGTAATATCCATAACATTTTAACTGTTGATCGAAGTACAGTAGATCTATGTGTCCGTAGATCTGTGGGGGTTTTATGGATGTCTTATTTATCCAGTGCATTTCAACTGCCTTCAGTATCAGCATGTAGCAGAAAACACCTGCCACCTCCACAGCCAGAAAAACAAGACTGATGTTAGGAGAAAGCCAGAGTATATCGCTACGACACTTTATTAAAATATACATACCATTTTCCATAGTGCTTTTATGATACAGACTACAATAGTCCACTGGTTAACTTTGAAAAAAGTTCATTCAAAAGTCCACACAATACAAGCACATTCTGGCCCAGTGTTCCTCATCTGGCCCAGATGAACCGCAAGGTCTGCAGGGCCACAGAACGTTAACTTCAGTGCTTGAGCACATTCCTGAAACTGCAGCAGAAATTATAGTACGTAAGACTGGAAATACTGCATGGACGTGTGAACACAGCTTTCACAAAAAGCAGCAACAACAACAAGGGGAGAAAATGAAGGAGTTGGGCATTTTACGCAGTTCAGAGGAAAAAAATGAACGCACGTACAATCTTGTTAGAAAAAAAGATGGCACATTTATTGCTACATAAATGTTATATACATGTTGTGTTTTCTGTTACAGAGACAGAAAAAACTTTCTTACTGCTGGTTTATTTTGATGTGCATCAACAATACCTTGAATTTTGACACAGGAACAAATCTGTCATCGACCCACAATGGAGACTGCAGACAAAATGAGAAGCACACCCTCCAGTACACTGAGCTCGTACAATATCCCATACTCACTAGACTGCCAGCTACCATCCTACTAGGCTCTTAGGATGCTATTTGCAAATTTCTGATAATGGTCAGGTTACAGTAAATAACCTTACACGTTTTACTACCTAATATAGTAAAATAAAGTAAGAAACTTTTTTACTGAAAACTTTCGATTTCAAAAATCTAGAAAGAGTAATATTTAGAATTTAAGAGATTTTCTTACAAGATTATTGTATAAAAGACTAACTACAGAGAAAAATAAGCCAAATGTTTTTTGTTTTTTCCGCCATTTTATGTTTTTCATTTTAGGAAGGAAAGCTTCTGGGTGTACGGCAAAGACAAACATAGCAAACAGAGGAATAAAGAGATGGACTGAGGACAAAAAATAAAAAAGATGTGGGGGAAAATGAAAAAGGAGAGGAAACAACAAGGATATATCGGGCAGTGACACGTAACCTCAATCACATTCCTCCAGAGACAATTTAAAAGCCCATAAATACTGAAATGAGGAACAAGGCCACATTTATAGTCAGGACAAAACTGATGATAACTGTTTCCCAGTGAGGTGGGATGGGGAGGAAGTCCACAAAATACAACCAGCCAAGAATATTTGCACTGGGAAACACACTAATGTACCATATCTGATATACTGTATATATGATATAGCAACCTGTGATTTTTGTTTTTGGTAAACAAATATTTATGAATGTAGTGGCCTATGGTTAGTGACAATGGAAGACAACAGACATGAAAATCAATGGAATATTATGATATAGTGTTAAAACCAAAATAATGACAACATAAAATAGGCCATACACTTGCAAAAATGAAATAAAAAAGTAAGTGGTAACCACTGCTTTATCCTCAGAAAAAAGAACTTGCTCAAAATGGCTTTTGCTTATTGTTTCACTACCTGCTCAAAGGAACCATGAGTTGATTGGCTCTTAGATGATGTGTGTTAGTAAAGCGCCTCTCCTGATATACAGGTTAGCCTTTACTCACTAAAAGTAAATGTATAAAGTACTTTGCTGCTTGGAAGAAAAAAGCAATTCTAAATAACTTAGAACTTCTGCTAATTCACTCGACATTATAAGCTTTATTATGAAGCCTAGAAAAATGATTTGTATATAATTACAAATAAAATAACTTGGTTACTTTGAGTAATGCATTTTATATATTTTTTTTCTAGAGAAAAAAAAGGAAATAAAGCAACATTTTCATTCAGGCCAGATATTATATGGCCATTGTATCCAATTCTACTCGCTCTCAAAGCTCAAATCATTGATAGAACAGCCCTAGAAAAATGCAGAGACCTTGGCCTTGACAGTCGAAGTAACCAGAGTCCAAAAAGTAACATAATAAAAACAAAACTGTGATATCAAGGAATACGTGTTTTTTACAGGTAACACTATATGGCAAAATAATAAAAGCACAAGGAAGTCTTTCTCCTTCAGTTAAGACACTAATATGTATGTGAGGAATGCTAAGGGTTTCCAAAGGTTTGTTTCTGGTTTGCTCTTGGTGGCTTGAAAAAAATAAAAATAAAAAAATCAATTGTGAACATGACTTCCAGGTAAACTACAGTTTGCCTTCTCCTCGGTCATAAAACGGTACATCCTTTCCCATTTCACCAATTCTGTGGATTATTTGTCTCCAAAAAACACAAAATTTGTGCAAAACGCATCAGAGGGTACTTTTGGTTAGACACACTCTTATCATGGAATGGACAAAATATAAATATATATATTACATATAATTTTTTAAGGGGACATTTGTTTCTTTAAGCACAAACTGCCATCAGCAAAGATGGGTATGACTCTCAGCCATAACTGGTGAATATATTAAACTATTTTCAGACTGCTGAGAGCTTAGTCCAGATTGAGGCTGGGGGGGGCGGGGTAGGGGGCAGGGTATCGCCGGGGAAATTGAGGCCCCCGGGCAAACTGTAGGTCAACCGAAAAAGTCAGCCCCTCCGAACAATGTCAGCACTTTCCCTTTAGATGTGTAGAGTTGCATTATAGTTCAGTAACACAATAAATAAAAGAAAAAAAAGAAACCAATTGCGGTTACAATGCATTCGTCAATTCAGTTTAGGCACAAGTCAACTTCCGTGATGCTGGGGGAGGGGAGGAGACAGTCTGATTGTTTCGGGTTTTCGCGCTAACGGAGTGATATGTGCTAAGTTTACTCGTGGGCAGAGATTTTTCCGATCTGCGCCGGGTTTCTTCAACAGGGAGCTGTTGCCAGTTTTTTTCTCCCCCTTCAAATTTCACGATTGCTTTTTTCTGGATTTATTTGCTTCGAGTGGTTTTGTCTTTTCGATGTAGTTTCACTGATCATGAGTCCATCTGTCCTCCGGAAGCAAGGTCACCCGCTCTTCTCTCGTACGGAGTTGATCTGAATTGATTTGATCTGTGGACGGGGCACAAAAAGAATGTCAATTAGGGAGGCACAATCAAGATGACCCAGCACAGCAAGGCGGGGACAGTCAACCTTTCAGAGTTTTTGTATCATCACAGCTTTAGAGTATGCCCAACCCCATTTCTGGAGATCTACCATCCTGTAGGTTTTCATTCCAACCCTAATAAAGCACATTCACCAGCTTGTTGAGCTCCTAATTAGTAGAATCAGGTGTGTCACATTAGGGTTGAAGTGAAAACATAGAGCATGGTAGATCTCCAGGAACTGGAGTGGGCAGCCCTGGTCTAGGGCATGCATTACATCACATTAGTTATTTAGCTGGCACTTTTATCCAAAACAGCTTACAGTTGACTAGACTAAGCAGTGACCATTCCCCCGGGAGCCTTACACAAGGGCCCAACAGCTGAGCTGATCTTATTGTGGCTACCCTGGGGTTGGACCATCAATGTGCCATGCTGCTGGGAGCCGCTGTACCTGGCTGCTCCTCAGAGGTGGCCCAGGGGGTTGGATGTGTCGGTGAGGCCGGGGTGGACGGCGGGGTGCCCTTGCTGGGGGTCGGCCGAGACGCCGGAGACCTTCTCCTCCTCCCTCCTCTTAAGGCAGGCCGCTTTCGGGTTCAGGTTCCGCTCTGTGGGGTTCAGGACAGGTGCATTGTGGGAATTACCGCTCTTTATCGGTTCCCCCGACAGATTCTGCACTGCCCACTGCCCACTGAGGTAGGGTGTGTGTGTGCGTGTGTGTGTGTGTGTGTGCTAGATTTACAAATTAGTATGGGTCTCTAGTGACAGGTGAAGTGCTACAGTAAGTGCTGAACTGTGTGGTCAGGCAGAAGAGGACGTAGATAAGGACACAAAATTGAGTCATGTACTGACATTTACTGCCAAAACATGGCACAGTTATATGCACTGACATATAACTTTATATTCAGTACACCACAGTAAATGGTTGGCATTTATATAGCACCTTTATCCAAAGCGCTGTACAATTGATGCTTCTCATTCACCCATTCATACACACACTCATGCACCGACGGCGATTGGCTGCCATGCAAGGTGCCGACCAGCTCGTCAGGAGCATTTGGGGGTTAGGTGTCTTGCTCAGGGACACTTTGACACAGCCCGGGCGGGGGATCAAACCGGCAACCCTCCGACTTCCAGACGACTGCTCTTACTGCCTGGGCCATGTCGCCCCCACAGTGAAGTACTGACCTCTTTTCTACACTCAGTACTGACCTCTGACCTGCTGCTCCAGGCTCAGTATGAACTCAGCCCTACACTCAGTACTGACCTCTGACCTGCTGCTCCAGGCTCAGTATGAACTCAGCCCTACACTCAGTACTGACCTCTGACCTGCTGCTCCAGGCTCAGTATGAACTCAGCCCTACACTCAGTACTGACCTCTGACCTGCTGCTCCAGGCTCAGTATGAACTCAGCCCTACACTCAGTACTGACCTCTGACCTGCTGCTCCAGGCTCAGTATGAACTCAGCCCTACACTCAGTACTGACCTCTGACCTGCTGCTCCAGGCTCAGTATGAACTCAGCCCTACACTCAGTACTGACCTCTGACCTGCTGCTCCAGGCTCAGTATGACAGCCACGGCCTGGTGCAGGATGAGCAGTTTGGTCTGCGGCTTCTCGCTCTTCAGGTGCAGCTGCACCATGCGGCCCAGCTCCTTGAAGGCCTCGTTGATGTCTCGCACCCGGAGACGCTCCCGCGCGTTATTCGCCATCCTCCTCTCGCGCTCTCGCTCCGCCTTCTGCTCCGGGTTCAGATCCTCGTCCTCGTTGATGCTGCTGTAGGGGCGGAAAGGGCGCACACATCGAGGACATTACACATAGAGGAGGTTACACATCGAGGAGGACAGACATTGAGGACGTTACACATCAAGGGTGTTACACATCAAGGATGATACACATTGAGGACGTTACACATCAAGGGTGTTACACATCAAGGATGATACACATTGAGGACGTTACACATCAAGGGTATTACACATCAAGGATGATACACATTGAGGATGTTACACATCAAGGGGGATAGACATTGAGGACGTTACACATCGAGGATGTTACACATCAAGGATGTTACACATCGAGGAGGATACACATTGAGGACGTTAAACATTGAGGGTATTTTAAGGGTATTGACATTTTTTCAGCCATTTCTGAAATCTGGACGGCTTTACAGTGGAAGTTATGGAGCATTCTGGGGTTTGTAGTCAAGAAAGTGGCATTATAAAGCCAGCAGGTTATCAAAAAAGTATCTTCAATGTATTTCATTGCTCCTACATACAGTACTCTAAAGATGTGAATATGCAAAAAAACTTGTATCATCCGTCCCTTTATCAGCTTTGGCGTTCTGGGTCATCTTGTGGCCTACCTAATTGAAATTATTTTTGAGCTCCATCCACAGATCAAATCATAGCGTGATAAAGAATATTCGTAGTGGAGTTTCCAACAACCTGACAGTTTTAAAGAGGAAGCTGGGGGTTTGCGGTCAAGAGAATACACATCTGTGTCAGTCTCTGAGCAGCTATCGGCGGTAATGTAATGTAATGTAATGTAATGGCCATTCTCACCTGGTGCGTGTCCAGCTATCGGCGGTAATGTACTGTAATGTAATGTAATGTAATGTAATGTAGTGTAATGCAGTGTAATGCAGTGTAATGTAATGTAATGGCCATTCTCACCTGGTGCGTGTCCAGCTATCGGCGGTAATGTAGTGTAATGTAATGGCCATTCTCACCTGGTGCGTGTCCAGCTATCGGCGGTAATGTAATGTAATGTAATGTAATGTAGTGTAATGGCCATTCTCACCTGGTGCGTGTCCCCCCTCGCGGCGTCCTGATGTCCCGCTTGTCACTCTCGTCGTCGGACTTGAGGTCATCGGAGGAGTGGCCCTCCTGCATGTCATCCTTCTCGTGGCTCTCCAGCTTCAGCCCCAGAGCGCCGGTCACATGGGCGGCCAGCGCCGCCCCCAGAGCTACGGCACGGAGAGAGGTCACATGACCGCATGAGCAACGGACCCTTTCAAAGTCGCGTCTTCAGAAGCAGAGCTAAGCAGAGGTAATGTGAATGCTGCGCAACAAAACACTGACGCGTCATTATACCACTACGAAATACATGGTTGCAATGCAAAAAGATGCTTATTTAATTTCAACTGCTCATTTTTATTTCTGTGGTAAATTATCTTACAAAATAATCTGATATCCCTATCCACTTGGCACCCTTGTGGTTGAGTTGTGAACGTCTCAAATGACGTCTCTTGTTCATATTTAAAGAATACAAAGAAATGTGACATAATAAAACTGTAAACGGCAATGCCAGATTGTTAAAAAGACTCTCTGCTAGCGAGAACAGCAGTTAGCAAAACAGGGCCATACAACCCCTGCCTCCCCCTCGCCACTATTACGGTTCACAGCCCTGAGCTTGCCAGGCTATAAAAGGCATATCCTAACAATCCTTGATACCATTTCTCTTCCTATACAATTCAGAAGTTGCATGAATAAACACATTGTTATTTTCCTTAGCTCACTTTTATTGCATGTCCGCTATAGATAAACCAGCAATGTTAATTGTACTGGCTGATGGGGCTAACAGGGCTCTGGCTGAAATACAGTTCCATTGTAATGTGATGCAGCTTAGTTAGAAAGCATTTAGGGTGAGTAATCCTTTTTGGAGAGCTTTTTGGACACTCTGGGCATGCTTTATGAAAACATACTACTCTCATATATGTGAATAAAACACATGTAAAGGTTCATTTTATTTACATTTTTTATTTAAAAATAAGTTTTAATAGAAAGATAAGTTTTTCTGATCATTCATGTGTCTGGACAAAAGGATATGCACATGTTTTGTATTTGGAGATATTTGGGGAGACTTGATGACATCAGGGACATCTAGTTTTTTTTTGTTTTTTTTCAAGTAACTTTTGTGCATGCTCTGACATTTCTTTCCCCATCTCAAATTCCTGAATGGTACAAACTTCTTCTTTAATTTAAGTCTTCAGCCATGTGTGTGCAGTAAATAGTTTTGACTTTTATAGGACTAGTTCAAAATAGGTGGAAATTGCCCTCTAGAGGGGGCAAAGTGAAAAGGGTTTAAGATCAGTTCATAGTCTAGTGAGTGTTGCTTCAGGAACATTCTATTGTCACCTGACATAGAATGTGGTCGCTGTCCTCAGCAAAAAAAGTATCAAAGCATTCCAGCCGCCCAGAGAATAAACCAAATGCTGCTGCGACCAGTGTCATCGATTGTATGTCATCAGTCGCAGTGATGCTCTGTCACTGCACTGCAAACTGACCTTTAATCTGCTAATGAAAACACTGGGTGTGTGGGATGAGTGAGATGACTGGCTGACCTCTGAAGCTGTCTGCCTGGTGGTTGAGGTCTGAGTTGGGGGCGGAGCCAGTGCTGGGCAGACCCGTGTGATTGGTGTTCAGACTCGTGCCCTCCTCCCGATGAGCTGCAGCCTATCAGAGAGAAGAGGAAGCGTGTGAAAACCCTAGAATGCTCCAAGAGCAGCCCAGTAGACAACACGGGCACTAAAGAATCCCACTGCAAAAAGTGATTGTCTTAACAAGTGTTTGCTTGACAAGGTACATTTTCTTACCCCATTGGTAAATCTTGACATGAATCAAACTCTCATCTCATTGGCAGTTTTTTGTCTTATTTAGCAAAAAAGTAATGAAATGAGATTTTAAGTCTAAATATAAGACTAAGATACACTTCATTTTTTTACTCTGTTTTTTGTAGAGCAAAAGCTGCCCTTTGGTCTGACCCATTTGGAACGGTCAATGAGAGAAGGCCACCTTCAGCAGTGTCTTTCCCAACCTCTTGAGAGAAGAGAGACAATTCAGTCTGCAAATTTGTTTAACTGGAAACGTAGACCCAGGTCTGAGGGAAAGGTCTTGTTTTCTCTTCAATCAATTCAATCTGTGGTTTCCGAAAACAAATAAAAATCGTGCGTCTCAATGCACGGCTGACCCCGCATGTTATGAGAATTACGCTTGCCGTCTCGCCTGGGTCAGTGAAGGGTCAATACGCTGTCTCAGTAGAGGGCACAAGTTTTAAGGCGATTAAGGTCTGCACTGGCCACTTCTGACTAAAGTGAGCTAGTTTTTGTAAATGGCCCTCTAAGAGCATTAAGTGAACAGATTCCATAAGCCGGTGCACATTCAAGCTTTTTGGCTCAGTGCAGCACTCAAGACACTTGGGGGTGCTTCTGTTCTGTACTCTGTACCAGAGGCAAGACAGTGCACTGTGGAACCATGCATTTTATTAATTAAAATGCTACTTATTCAGCTTGGATATCCATTCACATCTCTACATGTCTGTCGTCTGACTGACACTGAAATGCTTACAGCACACCCGAAAAGCAGATGACATCATGTTATGTCTTTTAATTTTCATTTATTAGTGACAAATCCATGACTCTCAAATTCACACTAACTGACTGAACTTATCCGGGTTTATTGAGAGGGCATATTGATGTTTTGTCAGTTTTATATTTTGATTCTTGATCTCTGTGGTGTCTGCCTCGTTCTCTGTTTTTTGTTTTCTTTTTAACTGTAATAGAGTGTTTGCATACGGCTTTAAACTGTTGTTTTGAAAATAAACTTGCGATGACCCTTGCTGTTTTCCCAGCCTCTCTCCACTCGGGGGATAAATGGTCGACGTATTGGTCTGTCAGAGAAAGCCAGCTGTGCCTGAGTCGCTCCTCTGAGGGGTTTATCACGGCCCTGCGTACAGACGAATGCCTGGGAGGAGGAGAGAGGAGACTGGCCTAAAGGGGGAGGGTTGTCACTTCCCCTTTCCCCCCAAAAAAAATCAATTCCGAGTCGCTGCTGCACTGTGAAAAGTGTCAAGGTAATAACACTTTAAGATTTATTTTATCTCTCTTACGTATAAAATACTAGCTTGTTTTCAGTTAATGTTAATCATATTTTCTAATTCAATTGGCAAATCTTGAAATTAGTCTACTATCTTACCCAAAAAATGTAAGAAATTAGATTGTAAGTGTCAATACAAGACTAAAATTATTCTTGTTGGTTGTTGCAGTACGGCCTGTGTTAACATCGGCCTCCCCCTGACTCACCCCTCTGGCCTGCACCGCTGTGCTGCACTCTCAACAGGTGCCCGGGCGAGCCTTTGTCCCACAGACGGGAGGAGGAGGGGGAGTTTCAGCGCAGCCAGGAAGCAGCAGAGCTTCTGTTTTTAATGGCCGCAGGTCATTACCATACAGCTGAGAGCACTTATTTGGGTGGGGACTGCGGCTGCAGACTCGTGCTCACAAAGTTTCAGATTTCCAACGTTGTTTAAAAAGAAAGGGGGGGGGGTCTCTCCAAAAAGCCCATGGTGAGACCGCTAAATCATAGCTCTGCCCGGCTGAAGCCAGCACATCCCCTTAGCTACGTCCCTCCGTGGTAAAAGCTTCCTCCCTCTCTCTCCCACTCTGCCGCTACTACCACATTTCCCCTCCAAGCACCACCATCACTCCATAGTCAACAGGAAGTACAGAAAACCACCTGAAAAACCCATTACTAACCAGGATATGAACAACTACTAGCCTAATTCATGAACATGGAATTATAAGGTTTTATCTGTGTTCTGAGTAGTTTTGAGATATTAAGCTTCAAAGCTTTCACATCTTAACACAGAAAAACTGAAATGCAGGGCAGTTCTTCATAGACCTAAAAGATACCCTAAAATACTCTGAAAGTACAATATCAATATCCTAACAAATTTCCCTACGAACAATATATTTATGACACTAACTCTTTTCTGTGAAAAATGTCAGTTAGAACATTATAATTCTATGGTTTTGTGATATCTGTTACTCTTAACATTACACCACTATGTATTGAAGCTCAGAGGAACAGACGTCGAACTCCAGTCCTGAAGGGCCATGCTCTCTGCTGGTTTCTGGATGTTCTCAGCACCAGCGGTTCATTTAAGAATCCACACAGCTTGTTCTCAAGACCTTAATTGGCAGATGATTGAAAGGAAACCACAAAACCCCACGGACACTATGGCCGCCGGGTTATTTAGACCACACCCCTGCTGTACAGCCACCCACCTTTCCGCCACCAATTCCCATATTTCTTGGGGAAAAAAAGATGGAACAAATTATTTTGTACCACCAGAGGATTAATCTAAGAATTGTTTCCTCTGTTGTTACTTCCACCACAGCTGTGCTGAAATCCCAAATCCCGCCCTGCCTCTCTCCAAAAAAAAGTAGAAAGGAGAACGAGAGACGTCACGTGTGGCTCTCCTCCCAGAATGCCCTGGTCCTGGGGGCCTGCGGTGTGAAGCCTGCAGCTTACCGCACAAATCATTTTCCACACCGCGGCGAATGACCTAAGTCGGTCTTGCCTGCTTTTCCCATTCAGTCTCTATACTCTATTTCAGGGAGAAAAAGCCCTCTGCCAGCCATTACGCATGTGGAAAATATGCGCCTATAAGCTCAACTGCTCTCCCTGGTATAGAATCCAGTTCTGCACACGGCTGTGGCTGCTGTTTTATTGGACACTGTATGTCACACAAACACGAGCTCGCACACACACATTTAACTGAAAGCATTAAGCTTAGTCAGGTGGCCATCACTTCTGTAGGAGGCTATTTGCACACATGTATACACTTGTTTGCTGTACTTACAAAAAAACAATGATACAAGGCATCTACTGAAAAACGAATAATTTACTGTTGATTATGCCGAAATGATCTGCAAACAATTTTATTTTCAGCTATCACAAAAACCCCACACCTTAACTGCTGAAATTCACAACCCCAGAATCTATAAGCTCTCGGGAGGCTGCTTACCATAGACGCTGTCCTACTGCCGACCAATCCGGCAGCAGGGAAGTTAGCTCCGATGGTTGCGATTGGCCCGTTGTGCGCCTGTCCCAGCAGGCTGTGCATGTCACCGGGCAGACTGGAGGTGGAGCCCACGGCGTGACTGCGCAGGACGTGGATGGCATCGTCCAGCCTGTCGAGTCGGTCCTCCATCCGAGACTAAGCGGGAAAAGAGCGGGAAACCAGGGCCTCACAACAGCTCTTTACCACAGAGGAAGAGGTACACGGGGTTAATCGGGTCTCACTGCACTCACTTGTGACTGTCTTAACAAATGTGTTTCATTCTTGTAATTTTCCCCCGCAATAGAAAACATAAGCTTGTTTTAAGTTAATGTTTGCATGACAAGTGGAATTTTCTTATTTCACTGGCAAATTAGTCATCAAACTGCCTTGCCTCATTGCTAATACTTTCATGTTATTTAGCAGAAAAAAAGATTTCAAGTCTCAGTATAAGACTAAAATACATTTTTTGCAGTGATGAGAAAAAACGTCACACTGAAAATAAAAACACGTAATTCATGGAGGCGTTCACTTTAGACACAATGACGATGAGAGGTGGAAGCCGTGCCATTTCACCCTGAGGAATGCAACACGCTCAACAGAGAAGTGCCGTAGTCACAATTCACAAAAATGCATCTTCGCCCTCTGCTGAGTCTAAGAACCACGTTTATTAATTTGGCGTGAAGTTTTATTGAGGGTTTAAGGCTCATAAGCTGATTAGTGTGCATTTACTCCCAAGCTGAAATGGCAGTGTACAAAGAAAATAAGGAGAATATCATAAAGCATTGCAATGAGAATGTGAAACAGCGAATCGAAACAGTCCGAATTGAAATGGACTGGAAAAAAAACAAGGTTGAGCTTATGAAAGCTGAAAAAGTTGTAAAAAATTAAATACAAAAAACATGGCAGCAACAAACAAGGGAGGGGTAGAGGTGCCATCTTAAGGGCTGCAATACCTCACAGACATCCTTTAAGAAGGACATCGCATCTTGCAGATGCTCATGGAGTTGCTGATGAACTCGATATTTCTGGCAAAAGTCAAGATAGGAAAAGGAGGGATTTAAGCACACATTCAGCCTGCTGGGAGAGAGAGAGAGAGACAGAGAGACAGACAGAGGTTGTGGAGCACTGCAAAATATGTCTGTTTTAACAAGCATTTCTAGTCTTTTTTTTTCAAGAACTTTTTTCTCTCCAATAAAAAAATATTAGCTTGTTTTAAGTTACTGTTTGCTTGACAAGTTAAATTTTCTTATTCCATTGGCAAATTTTGAAAACAAGTCAAACCTTCTCACTTCACTGGTGATATTTTGTCATGTTTATCAAAAGAGTAATAGAAATAATATTTTAGGTCTTACTGTAAGACTAAGATACTTGTTAAGACTGGCTTATTTTGCAATGAGAGACTGAGAGAAACAGAGAGAGGAAGAGAGGAAGGAAGGGGGAGAGATGGAGAAAGACAGAGAGAGAGAACAAGGAAGCCAACTGGCACGGCACCGTCTGTGTCTAAAGCAAACCGGGGGAGCGTTGCACGGGTCATTTCCGAAATGTGCAGGCCGTCCGGTCTGACTGTGGACATGAGTGTGATGTGGGCAGGGCGTGGATATGAGTGTGATGTGGGCAGGGCGTGGATGTGAGTGTGATGTGGGCAGGGCGTGGATATGAGTGTGATGTGGGCAGGGCGTGGATGTGAGTGTGATGTGGGCAGGGCGTGGATATGAGTGTGATGTGGGCAGGGTGTGGATGTGAGTGTGATGTGGGCAGGGCGTGGATATGAGTGTGATGTGGGCAGGGCGTGGATATGAGTGTGATGTGGGCAGAGCGTGGATGTGAGTGTGATGTGGGCAGGGCGTGGATATGAGTGTGATGTGGGCAGGGCGTGGTGGATATGAGTATGATGTGGGCAGGGCGTGGATGTGAGTGTGATGTGGGCAGGGCGTGGTGGATATGAGTATGATGTGGGCAGGGCGTGGATATGAGTGTGATGTGGGCAGGGCGTGGATGTGAGTGTGATGTGGGCAGGGCGTGGATATGAGTGTGATGTGGGCAGGGCGCTCCCTGCAGGGCCACAGAAGGCCGTGGTGGACAGAAAGTCAGTCAGCGGACGGATGAAGCTCGCGTTTGTGTGTTTACACACACACACACACACACACACACACACACAGCGAGCAGCCCAAACGTGCGTCAGAGCGGCTGGGTGAAAAGCGATCCCTCGCGGAGGCTCTGTTCTCCGATTGCCCGGGGATTGTGGGGATTGTGGGGATTGTGGGAACAGTGGCGGAGTGCAACAGCTGTAGTAGTCTGGGAAGCAGGGAACAGATGGCCATGGACACGCCCTGGGGGAGGTGGGGCCACTTTCACATTGCCCCGCCCCCATCCACGCCCCGGTTCTGCTTAGCCAGAAACTTCCTTTGAGTGTTGGCCTGGCCACAGTCTACCTCCATCGCTAAAGAGATGGACATTTTGCAAACTTCTGTTAAAATGTGTTTGGGAATGAGGGACAGGGGTGTGAGGACTGGGAGGTGGAGGTGAGGGCAGGACGAGGGCGCAGGGCAGGGGGCGGGGTCTTACCAGGGAGTGCAGAGAGTTCTCATAGCTGGGAGAGGAAGGTGTCTGTCCACCTGCCCTGGACCACTGATTGGAGCCTGCAGAGAGAGGGAGAGAAAGAGAGGGAGAGATGGAGAGGGGGAGGGAAAGAGAGAACGAGAAAGAGGGAGACAGAGAGAAGAAGAATGAGAGGGAGAGAGGGGGGGACAGAGAGAGCACATTCTGTTAACCTCTCTGCACAAACAATAGCTTGTCACGAGTGTCAGCGGTAATGAAGAACTGCATCCTGTCCTCCAGCCCAGCAGCCCACCATGCAGCGGCACCCTAAATTTAAACCCTGGCTTCCTGTCCGGTCCAGCCGTTCCTTTGTGCGCCGTTTTTCCTCTGGGGTGGCAGACGTGTCACTTCCTTCGCCTGGGCTGCATCCTGCACACTGAGGCGGTGGGTGGGCGGCTCGGAAATGGTCCCCGTCTGCCTCATGATGGGACTCACTCGCTCCCCATTCGTTCGCTAACATGCTAACGAGTAAGAGGTTCAGCAGAACAATGACGGGTCTGTGAAGCACTTAAGGGTCTTGAGAAAGCTGGATAACATAACTTAAAACACACGAGTGAGTGAGGAGAGGATGAACAGAGTGCCGCAAGCGAAGAGGAATATAGGCTACTTAGACATGGAGCACCCCGAGATAATAAAATATATTCAGTACACTCATATTCTCTGTAAACTACATATAGCGTGAAGTCCATAATAATTTAATATGTGGTTTTGTCCATAACTACATTACTTGGACAAGTTAGCCGCGGTATAAGCACGGTATTACCTTATGAACGAGTCGGTTATGAGGAAATAATTGGCCTTCAGGGTGGTAAACGATTATTTCCTAATAACTGACTCGTTCATAAGGTATTATCCCTTACTTATACACAGTTTACTCTTGCAAACAAGACTCAAGAGGAAGCAATGAATTACAGTAAGAATATTGTATTTAGTGTATATACTAAAGCAGCTGAACAATTTGTAATGCACCCAGGCCATAGAAGAAACCGCCCTGGTTATTTACACAAAGTAGCATTTATAGGCCACCGCTGGTTCAGAGCCTCCGGTTCATAGCCTGCCCTCCATTACCGCGCAAAGACGCCAAGTTTTGCCTACAATTAGCGCAATGTGCAAATGGGTCTTTGTTTACTTTTAATTCAGCGTATTTGTCATAACTGTTAGTACGTCCTGTTTCCTGTTCTCCCATCTCACCCTCGGTCAGAACGCCACAGCGGACACAAGCCCTGGAGATAACTTTGACTTGTTCCTGACAAACACTTGTTCCTGACAAACAACGGTTTCAAACATCCCTCTTTATTTACGCGACCGTGTGCTTCAGCTTCGGCTATGCACTCCCGCGAGTGAAAAGGGCAGTCCACATCTGAGCAACTTTGGGTTCGACAAGAAAAGGCCTTTCAAAAAGCAGACTAATTAACAAGCTATAAAAAGTTACTCTAGTACAGGGAATGAGACGGCTGTTCTGTGCCGTATAAACATTTCCCGAGTGCGAATGAGAATAGAATTTCAATACCTGTACTGTACCCAAGACGGCTCAAAAATTAGCCACGGCTTTCCGCTACTCGCTTGAAACGACCGTTTCTTTTAATTGCGCAAGCAGCAGGAGAGAGTAATTATGCTTGAATTAAGGGACTAATCCTAATGAACAGATGGGTGTATTTGAAGTTCATCAGAAAACCATGGTAAATTATTTCCAAGCCTCTAAATATGACTCTTGATTTATTAAAAATTCCATAAAAATGCATAATGGAAAGAAAACAACCCAATTAAGGTTTTAATACGGATAATTTTATATCAAAGTAAAGTGCGATTCTATTGGCCTTTCATGTAGCGTAATAGAAAAACTAAAATCCATGCAGACAGACCTTATGAGACCTCTAAGAATTTTACAGATTTTTTTGCTCAGTGAAGCCAACAGGGGGTTGTTATGACAACGCTCAGACATCAAAGTTGAGGCTTTCGGGAGAGATCCGTTTGTTCTTTAGAAAAGGGGGGAATGTTTATTCCTTTCAAACTGTATCTGCTATTTTCAAAAGAAAAGGAGGGAGATGGCAAAGCACACCGAGGGTGGGGTCTCTGGAAGGGGCGGTGCCACACAGTGTCCACACACACCTTACAGTTCACTTTGCAGCATTCAAGCCTGCTAAATATGGCATGAGCACTTTCACTTTCGTCAGTCCTCACACACACACACACACACACACACACACACACACACAATTTTCACACATATGCACGCATGCATTCACAAGCATGCAGGCAAACCCTCACATATGCACACACACGTACATACACACACGCACGCATACCCGCACATATGCACGCAAATGCATGCACACATGCATATATACACAAGCGCATGCACACAAGCACCCACACACACACAATAGACTGGAATATGGCCTGAGGTGTGGGTGGGAAATGATATTTCCCTTTCTTTAGTCCTCACAAACACACACACCCACCTCGGCAAACACACAGATACTGACACACAAACACACATGCGCACACAAACATACAAGCACACACACAATACGGCCTGAGATCTGGGTGGGAAATGGTATTTCCCTTTCTTCAATCCTTACACACACACACACACACACACATACATGCAGGCATATACACACACGCATAAGAGAGCCTGACTCCGTGTTCATTCTCACCTCCCCGGTGTGTCCCCACACCTCTCTACAGAGCCCAGCCCAGCCATAACAACAACACCAGGGAGCGTGGAGATGTGAATCCCGCTTCATTAGCGGGTCAGAGAGATCCTGCTCTCTCAGTCTCCCGCCACACTGAGCCTGCTCACTGGGACAACGAGCCCATTCAGGTCTCCATTACTGGACCTGACCGGGGCGGGTTCTAATTCAATTACAGCGTCCGGAGCAAAACAGCAGCTGCCCCTGTGCGCCAAGCGTCCGCCCGGCGACACGCGCCCACCAATGAAACCAGCTCATGTCAAATCAGACAATACAACCGCCCGGAACATACTACTG